>NC_056573.1:423251-441599 GCF_018340385.1 Cyprinus carpio | reverse complement strand
AATTCGGTATGCGCGTCTTCGAGAAAAATTTAGATTATACTTTCCGAAGACACTGAGCCATGGAGAAGACAGTCGGCACTGTATACGCGAACTTCGGCGAGCGGTAATAGGAGATGGCAGGACGAATTCGTCGTCAGAATCAGAATATCGCAAAAAAGAGATTGGAGTCTTGATAAATGTTTGGTCAGGCAACAGAACGCGAGAACAGTGAAGCGTTCAGAATTTGCAAACTCAGGACAGTGTAAGCACAGGTCCTTTTTTATTATTAGAAACATGAAATTTGGGCAATTGGGGGTAATAAGGAGTGCTATTTTTGAAAATTCATTTGAATAATTTGAAATGAGTTTAAAAAAAAAAAAGATATGGTACTTATAAGCTACTTTTTTAAAAAATTTTTTTGCTGCTTTTTTTAAAAATGTGTTTGTGTCATCAAAAGTGAGTTATATGTGTTTGAATACATTTTTGAGAAATAATCCTCTAATGTTGGGTTTTAGATGGTTCGTGAATAAAAGAAAAACAAAGGGAAAATTTTTTTAGTATAAAATCATTAGTACATGTCAAGTTGGATGAAAAAACTCTTGTTAACATTTTAGGTTTCATACAACAGGAAAGGGTTTAAACCAAAATTCCATATTTGATATGATTGTCATGCATAACTTTTGATCATATATTTGTTATTTGACTATATAATAGAAGGGGGATGATTTCAATGCAAACATACTTTTTTTTTTTTGGTCTACACAAAAAATATGCTATCAAAATGAAAGAAATTTTTTTTCATGTTGTCATTGGGTCTTTTTGGAAATGGGATGCTTTTGGGCTGTTGACTACGATGCGGGTGCCCTGTTTTCTGGGGCGCCAATAACAAAGAAAAAAAAAAAACACTCGGTTCAGCCAGCGTCGTAACGTCAGCGGCGTCCACTACATGTTATTGCAGGGTTTTCATTTTGTTTTTACAAAATTTTCACACCTTTTGGGTTTTGTGGTTTTTCTTGGGTGTTTATTTCCAGTTTTTTGTTTTTTTTGTTTTTTCACCTGTTATTTTTCTGGCATAGCATGAGTGGACATTAGAAGTGTTGCCCCATCAAATTGAAAAAAGGTTAGAGAAAAAGTACTGTGCCATGGGACAACATAAATACCACGCTTCAAGAAAAGAAACTAGTAGTCTGAGGCAAATGGAGAGAAAAAAATAACTTGGAAGTTTTTAGATTGCGTGGAAAAACCAGTCTGCTCCAGCTATAGACAGGCTCTTAACACCTGCCATAGGGCCGAGGCATATCCACAAACTCATAGAAAACAACCCAAAACAATCCAATGGTTTATTTTTGTATTTAGCACAGTGGCTAGATTAACAAATAACCAGACGCCCACCCGATCTAAATATTCCCTCACAGTTAAATAGTAATGAGCTTTAGAATTTCTTCACTGATAAAATAGATGAACATCAGAAATCAATAACAAATGTAGATTCCACAGGCGTCTAATATTTAGTTGTAATTCCATCGCGCCCAAAGATAAACTTGCAGTGCTTTACTACTATAGGACAGGAAGAGCTAAATAAACTTATCACTGCATCCTAAACCAAACAACATGTTTATTAGATCCTGTACCCACTAAATTACTGAAAGAGTTGTTTACCTGTAGCAGAAAAAACCGCTTCTTCATATTATTCGCTCGTCGTTAACTTTAGGTCACCAAAAGTCCCAAAACCATTCAAGCTGGCGGTTATTAAGCCTCTTATTAAGAAACCACAACTAGATCCTAGGGAACTGGCAGAATTACAGACCCATTTCAAAATCTTCCCTTTATGTCTAAAATTTTAGAGGAAAACGTTTTGTGTCTGCTCAAATTGTGCTCACCTACCTGCAAAAAAATGATCTCTATGAAGAATTTCAGTCGGGTTTTTAGGGCCCCATCATAGAACAGAAGAAGAAACTGCCCTGGTTTAAAAATTACAAATGACCTGGCTTCTTGCATGCAGACCACCAAGGCCTGCTCTCATTGCTAGGTTTTACTTGATCGTAGTGCTTGCTGCGTTCGACACCCATAGATCCACGGAACATACTCACTAGATAGATTACAAAACTATACAGGTATCCTAAGGGCAGGCTTCTTAAGATGGTTTAGATGATCCTACCTGGGTCCCGATCGCTACCACTTGTGTTTATCTAAATGGGGGAGGTCACTCATCTCATTTATCACCAGTAATAATATGCGAGTTGCCAACACCGGGATCCATGTCCTAGGTCCCTCTGGGCCTTATTTTCAATATACATGTTGCCCCTTGGTAATATCATTCATTTAGAAAATACGGGATTAGTTTTCCACTGTTCATGCTGATGATACTCAACTATATATCTCAACAAAAGACCAGGTGAGGTAAACTTTTCTTAAAACTTATTCTCTAAGCTAAACAGAGTGTTGTTTTAAAAAAATGTACAAGGATTGGGGATGACCACTTCAATTTCTCCTATTTATAATTCAGAGGAAGAATAAGGTAAGACAGAGGATACTTACTTTATTGTGGACCAGAAAACATCACACAGAAATCTCGTAGACTACACTTTGAATTATCATGCGGATTGTACTGTTACTTCTCTACTGTAAAAATAAAATCTGGGTGTTATTATTAGACAGTAACTTGTCTTTTGAACAATCATATTTCCCATAGTTACAAAAATACAGCATTCTTTCCAGCTTAGAAAAAACATTGCACAAGCTAAGAAAAATTGTATTGAACGGTTAATGAGGAGAAAGATATAAGTTCGATGAGTGAATTGACCTACTAGAATGGCAATATTGTTAATGAGCACCAGCTACGGCACCCGTCGGTCATAAGTTTCCCCTCTAGCTCAAAGAATCAAATAAACAAAAAGCCAACAGGTAGTAAAAAAAGAGCACTGGGAATGAAGCGGCTAGAGTCGCCTTACCAGGTAAAGTGAGAAAGGTATACAAATAATATATACCCAAATAATACAGGTATGCATGCAAATGGCGCAAACTAGTAAGTTAAGTTAGGATCAGTTACCAAAAATATGATTTGAAGTACTTATTACGAAGGCCAGTAATGGTCTTAGCTCATGCATACCTAACTAGTCTTCTACCCACGCTACAACCCATCACAGCTCCACAAGAAAACTCCCTATGTGGTCACAAAAAAACGCCTGGACTTTTGTAGTACCTAGGATAGCCAAAGTGCCACTAAAGGAGGTAGAGCTTATTGGCATTGGCTCCCAAACTCTGGAATAGGCCTCTTCCTGATAATGTTCCGGGGGTTCACAGACACACTCCCTCTGTTTTAAATCTCGATTAAAAACACCACCCCTCTTTGGCCCAAAGCAATTCAAATAATGCATTCTCATAATTTTGGACCATGCACGGTTATATCTGATCAAACTGTGCATTATAGTATTAGCTTGGGTTAGCTTGGTTTTAAACGAAATTAAATTTTACTTGGGCTGGAACAGCCAGCTACGCTATTAGTCTCCTATTTGTTTCTACTTCTGTTTTGTAACTAGGATTAAACACAAGCTGCCAGTCTGGATCCAGAACACCTGAGAGAAGAGATGAGGCCAACCCCTCAGAGGACCTCAGTGATTGCTAAACCCAGAGACAATAAACATACAAAACTTACAACGTTTTGCTATAAGTTTGATTGCCAATAATTGCTGTTTAATTAGTGTTAAGATCGTCTGTTTGTTTTACGTCTTTTATTGGATTTTTTTTCTGACAAACATTTCTGCCGTATACACAATGTAAAACTGCCAAAGCACCCCTGATAAGCTACTACAAATATTGTAGAAACTTAATTTTGCTAAAGTGTGCTGTTGCAATCACCTGTATCGGTAAAAAAGCGCCCCTATTACAAAATAAAAACTTGATTGAATTGAATTGAATTGAAAAGTGTTATTAATTTACATCAATCTATAGTTAATATAGGATTCTGGTCTTTTGTACGTTTCACCCCAACCTCTGGACACGTTGTTTTCTCTGCAGAAATCAAAAGAAGATTACTTTGAAGGGAAATGGCGTTAAACCAAACAACCCAAACAAGGTTGTCAGGTATTGCCAGTATGAAGGGGGGACCAAAATGATTCAGTTATTTTTTTGGGTGTGAACTCTCTTTAATTAGGCATGATAGCACAACCTAAATATTAATTTTTCATGCTGGGCAACAGCCACTTTATAGTGATGTCCACTGCAGGTAGTGCGGTTCTAAAAATTAGTATGTCAAATCACCGTTTACATTCCTACAACATAAATTTAAAGGTGTAGTTCACGATTGCAATTATGTTAGACCTTTTAACAATAGGATTACTTGTATATTATTTGCTCTTTACAGGTGCAGAAATAAAAAAGCTCAAAAACAAAGATGTGACCAACGGATTAAGATTGTGGAAAAGACATGTTACCAACACGCACCGGCAACCATAAATCATGAGCCAAAATTTGAATATGGGCCAAACAACACGAAGGGAACAAGTACCACCAGTGTTGTGACTCAAAAAAGGATCCATGGTAATGGTAATTTAATAGTCAATGATTAGATAAATAAATAACAGTACAAAATGGTGTTTTGAAGTATGTAAAACTCTGCAATTTAATAATGTGTTTATCAAACACTAAGTTTTGGTGTATCTTTACATTAAGGTTATCATTTAGTAAAATTAGTAAATGTTTTGAAATTAAAATTAAAATAACAAATGAGCAATACTATTGTTACAATTTGCAATATTATTAAGTAATCTTGATACGGTTGAAAAAAAACAAACAACTGTTTCATGTTAGCCTCTTGGTAAGGGTAGAACACAGGCCATTTAGGCTCAAAGGGAATCTTTAAGATTTAAAGGAGGGATTTGAACAGAATCACGGTTTTCACGGCTGATCCAATCTGAACCTGAAACGGCCAGCGATTCACTGCAACGAGCCGTTTCTAACATCAAATCTGCGCTGGATATTAATATCCAAAGTAGAGGAAAACACTATTAATTAGAACAGTAACAAGATCGGCCAGTTTAGTTTTTTTTAAGACATTAACTTGGTAAGCACAAAACAACAAGGATACTCTCTCTTTCAATATGAATACGGCTTTATTAGATAAATCTAAGCATATACAACGAATCTAACACAGAAAGCACACGCACTCACACATTCACACAAGTTGCAGGAGGAAGGATAGGGAAAGTTAGGAAAGAAATGAGTTTTAAGAGGATTGAAAATGGTGACAAATTCCCAAGTTTTTAGCAGCCACTACGTGAAATTGCCATCGACATGAACAACCATTAATCACTTATAATAACCCTCGCACTGAGGTTCATCAATGAAGGTTAAAAATTATATTAGATAACACCCAGTAACAGATGTGGAGTCTGGATGGTTGCCTTTCTTGCGTTTGCCTGTTTAACGGGGTTTCCTTTTTGTTGTCGCTGAAAATGAAAGTTGAAAAGAAGGAAAGAAAAGGGGGTTCCGAAGGTTGCTGATTGCTGGGAAGTTCAGTCGTAGTTGGTGAAGAGTAGTAGGAGTATAGTAGTGGACGTCATTGGGAAAGCCGTGGTTGGGGGCGGTTGGCTGAAGATGCGAGAGTTGTGGGCTGGTCTTGAAGTTGAACGGGCCACACCTCGAGGTCAGACTCAGAGACAACGGGCGCGGTTACAAAAACTTAACTCAGACACGACAACTCCTCAAACCGGAAAAAAAAGGGGGAGAAAAGAAAAAAAAAAAAAAAAAAGAAAACAAAAGGGGAGAAAGAAACTAAAGTAAAAAGAACAGAAGTAAAGTTTGACGAGACCTAGGTTGGGTGTTTCTTCTCATCGTGGCTTAAGTTTTAGCAGGGCAGACGTGCAGGCCTGCAGACAACAAAGGGCACGCTGGGGAATGGCGCTCAAAGAACACTAAAGAAGTGATGACAAAAGCATGACTAAAAGCAGGCTAAAAGCCGGCATGACTGATAGCTAAAAGCTAAAAAGGGGGCCTAAACGCAAGCTCGAAGCTGTAAATATAAGCTAAAAGCAAAATTTGATTGGTGTCCTGAGTATTTAAACTGGGGGCTTTTGGCCACACCTCAAATGTTGGTCTTGACCAATTAGATATTGTCTTTTTCTCGGTGTGTTGCATTGTTTGGTCCCACACCCATTCATAAATCATATGGTATATCTTATCAAAGCACGGGGTCCGAATTTTCCCCGCTCTGCAGGGTATAATTTTGGACATGAATGCCTATAACTAAAGAATATGGATACATTTGATAAAGAACTGATGGTCAGAAACATTTTCAAGCAAGAATATCGTTCGACCACACACACATACTAAAACATGAATATGATCCCTTAAGCTATTCAAGAGTGTTTTTTTAAAAAAGAACATACAACAATAAGTGATTAGAAACATTTTAAAATCAAATGTGTCGGTTACATAAATGGATATGGAGTTAAGCAATGGCCTGATATCCATTTAGAAGTCTTTTTTGAGTTCCATTTTTGGGTGCATATATGCATTGGAAGGCATTCTCTGTGCCATTTCTGGGGAGTAAGGATACCGTCCTGTGAAGACCAGAATGTGGGGTTAAACAGGTCTCCTTAGGAATTTCAGTCTGGGTTCTGCTAGGTGGGGGGGGAGTCAATCCAACGATCTTGTTTACTCTCATGGCTTTACATGTGAGGGTCAGACTGTCCATCTTTCGATTTACTTGCCCCAAATTAGACAATCTCTTCTTCGAATTGAAATTGTCAATAATTGTTTATAATGGTGTTAATGTTGAAAGCTGTTGTGTGAAAGAGTTGGTTGGTTATCAGACTGTGGTGGTGCTAGGGGGTTGATTTACAACATCCTGGCCGCTCTTCTGTGGAATTCTGCTCATTGTGTTTCAACCAGGCTCCCAATCGAATCTTTAATTTTGTTTCTGGTTCACGCTACACTCTGATCCATTAAATAATGTCAACAGCGGCACAACTTTTGTTCTTAACAATGTATAAGTAAAATGTTTTGAAATTAACTAGGTTAATATATTAACTGAAAGTGAAAGTGACATACAGCCTAGTATGGTGACCCATTCTTCAGGAATTCGTGCTCTGCATTTAACCCATCCAAAGTGCACACAATAGCAGTGAACCCACACACACACCGGTGAACACACACCCGGAGACAGCATGGGAGCGTCCCATTTTATGCTGCGGCACCCGGGGAGCAGTTGGGGGTTCGGTGCCTTGCTCAAGGACACCTCAGTCGTGGTATTGCCGGCCCAAGACTCGAACCCACAACCTTAGGGTTAGGAGTTAAACTCTCTAACCACTAGGCCACGACTTCCCCACAAAGTTAACTACAGTTAACTAAGGTTAATGTTAAGTATTTGGTCATTGTTAGTTTCATGTTGGGTAGGTAACTAATGTTACAAATGAAACCTTATATGTAAAAATTGTGAAAGTATCCACCTGAGTGTTTATTGTTCATACGTGATAAATTATTTATACGTAAAGTTATAAATAAATTTAGAAGGTAATTAAGTTAAATGTTATGTTTTTTTATATTTTATATATACTTTCTGTATAACTTGTTTTTTTTTCTTCTTTTTTGCTGTAATTGCATAGTTTTGTAAATAAATTGTTCTCATGGCCAACTTTAATCCAGTGAGTTCTTTACTTTTAAAAATCATTTATCATAATGAGAGATTGAGTTAGGGTTAGCGGTAAGTAAACATTTTGGCAGCGTTATCAATTTTATAATGAAAGATTAGTGAACAATAAGAAGACATTAAAAATGAATCCGGGCCACGCCCGGGGGCGTGCTGTACACTTCCAGTGTCGGGCCGATTCCGGCTCGGATTGCGGGCAGTTGTTGGTTTTTTCAAAATGATAGAATGGAAATGTTTCTACAACGTTTCACCTAAACCAAGGAAAAAAACATTCCCTAATACAATAAAAAAAATGCACATTTCAAACATTTTAACGAACATTCACTAATAACATTTTCATAAGGTTTTCAAGATGATAGAATGGAATGTTCCTCTTCAAACTCGAGCTGCGTCGGAGGAGGACGCTTTGGGGGAACGCCCTCAGCGTGAACCGCTCTGAATCACGTGTGTAATCAGTCCAATGGATGGGTGAGACGTCATAGGCGGGGGACGTTCAGAGACCAGGAAGCTTAAAAGCACGTGTGTGGCGAAGCCGGGCATTAGCCTTCTGGTCTTCAGCAAGGAGCGCTCTGTGTGTGTCCGTTGCTATCTGTTTGTGAGGTCTTATTTAGTGTTGTTTGTCCACTGATAAGCTCCATTTTGTCAAAGCTTCAATCAAAGAAAGTCTTGGGCGAGAGCAGGCAGCGTTCAGGCTGTGTGTTTTTTCCCTGCCCACCAAAGAAAAAGGGTTGGGACACACGCAGTTTTGTGTGTTGTCTGCTTGAGAGTGAAGTGCGCAGAATTCAGCTCTCGAGGGAGTTGACGGCCTCTGCGATTGCGGAGCATTTGCTTCACTCTCAGAAGGCTCTCTTTGAGGAGGGAGCCTTCTCTGGCGTTTTCTCGCAGTGCCTAGCCCCGCTTTCATCGAGGCGGAGCGGTGGTTGCGCTCGCTAGGGTTTCGTTATTTCAGGATGCCGCTGGAAGAAGGAATGTAGACGGGGCAAGTCCCTATCTTCTTTCCTTAACCACCAGATTCGGCACCCGCTCTCGGGGTTTCGGAAGCCTGCGTTTGCGGTACTTACTTTCTCCCCGGTTGAGAGGGCGCGACGCTCTGCCTGTCTTTCTCTGAGGAGACTGATGTGGAAGGGCGCCGATGAGCTCCGCCAGTTGCCACAAGCATCAGTTAGCACAAGCATATTATGCCTGATATTATAATGAGCAAGCTTTAATGAGGAGTGGAGCTCGCGCGTCGTTCGGCTCTCAGGGGGCTGATTGTGCTTTTCTTGCTGTTAAGGTGCTCCGTGCGATCTCGCGGTTTGCGGTCCCCCGCTGCTGCTGAGGCACCGCCGCGGCGACCGAGATCACGGGAATCGGCAACATGATCTGGGAGAACGGGTTGGAGACAGCTCATCTATCTCCACCCGTGTTCACTAGATCTAGAGCTCCGTTCTCGAGGGCTCGGAAGCAGCCCGCTCTGCGGTATTCTTCTTCCCCCTCTGATTCGGAGCTCGCTGCTGTCACACTTGTCTTCTAATTGTTTGTGTGTATCCCTGGGTGTCCGCTAGAGGTCTCACTTCCCCATTATCATCACCCCCACCCTCAGGACACTACATTTCCACAGTCTTGTTGGATTACTCATCACTGTTCATTGCACTCAGCTGTCACTGGTCATCAAATCATTGCACTCAGCCAATTCCCGTTAGTATTGTCATTTCCCTGTGTATAAATACCCCGGTTGTTCTGTCATTGTGACGGAGTCCTTGTTTGAAGGTCACCCTGCTGTTTCGTGTGTTTCCTTGCATTTGTTTCGTGTTTCTTGTTTTGGACTGATTACCTGGATTTTTTGACCGTTGCCTGGCTAGATTTAGTGATTTCTGGATTACCCATTAAACAACACTGCATTTGGATTCTACCCTCTTTGTGTGCGTTTCGCTGGACAGAAGGACGTTCCGTCATGCTCAGAATTTCCAGCGGTGTGTGGGATTTCGTATCCGTTCCCACAGTCACCATGGAGGAGCGCGAGTGGTAACTCCGGAACTAACCTTACCACCCTTTCGTCAAAGGGGGCGTGAGGTTGGGGGGGTGATTCTGGCTCAAGCGTTTTGGACTATGGCGGTAGGGCTGGGGTATTACGATGAGAGCACTAAAGGGTTTGTTTAAATGACTGCCCTGGATTGACCCTTTGCCTCGGTGGGAGATGAAGGGGCTGGAGATCCTAGACTTTTGGGGGTTCACCAAGTCCCTGCACCATCGTGCTCAGTGGGATACTTCGGACCACACCTGTGTTCCCAGAGAAGAGGGGCGCCAGCCCAGCGCCACAGCACAACGATGGCCGCGCCAGCCCAGCGCCCACCCCGCACAAGATGGCCGCCAGCCCCAGCGCCACAGCACAAAGATAGGCGAATCTACACCTGTGGTTGCCAGACAAGATGGCTGAACTCAACGGCCTGAGTCTTCCGTCAAGGTGCCACCGACTCGCCGTCATAGAGGGCGTAGGAGGAAGAGACAGACGTCTACTGTTCCATCAAAGCCCGGAGGCCGTTCCCGAGCAGTGCCTGCTGCCGTCCAGGAGGACGTTCCCCCGAGCAGTGCCGCTGCCGTCCCCCTGAGGCGGTTGCCGCGATGCAGTTCCAGAGGGCCGAGGCGTGCCCGATGCGGTTCCTGGAGGCGAGGCGGTGCCCGATGCCGATGGCTGTTCCCGATGCTCGAGTTGGTGCCCGATTGCCGAGGCTGGTAGCCCGATGCCCATTTTCCGGAGGCCGAGGCGGTGCCCGATGCCGATGCGGTTCCGATGTCGCAGGCGGTTGCCCGAGCCGATGCTGTTTCCCCCGAATGCCGAGGGCGGTGGGCCCCGTAATGCCGAGGCGGTGTGCCGATGCCGTTCCGGAGGCCGAGGCGGTCCCTGATGCTGAGGCGGTGCCCGATGCTGTCTGTGGAGGCCGATGCCCCCGTGTCCCCGATGTCGAAGGGCTGGGTGCCTGATGCCGTTTCCGGATTGCACGCTCTTTCGCAGCGGGCCTCCGGAAGGGCAGGTTCCCGCTCTGGTCGCTCAAGTGCGGGTTCCTCCCTGGCCATCGCCACAGGCCTGCTCCTCACTGGCTCCCCGAATGGCAGGTTCCGTTCTGGCCACTCAAAGGCGAGTTCCTCCCTGGCCGTCGCTGCAAACTAGAATGGACTGATCCTCCTGTGCCACCTGAACTGCCTGGTCCCTCGTGGGGTCCCCTGAACTTTCGGGTCCAACCCTGGCCACCCTAACTGACTGATCCACCTTGGCTGCCGGTGGAGGCCTCATCTGCTGCGGTCCCCTGTTCTCTCCTACACGGGCCTGGACCTCCAGCCCTCCCCCTGTTCTAGCCTCCACCAAGTCCAGCTCCCTCCTGGTCTCTTGTTATTTGTGTTTGTTTTTGTTCTGAGGAGCATCTGGAAGCTGCTCCTTAGTAGGGGGGGTAGTGTGTCACAGTGTCCTGGTTTGTGTATCCCTGGGTGTCCGCGAGAGGTCTCACGGTTCCCATATCATCACCCCACCCCTCAGGAAACTACATTTCCCAACAGTCTTGTTGATACTCATCATCATGTTTCATTGCACTCAGCTGTCCCCGTTGGCCATCAATTCCTTGCACTCAGCCAATTCCCCGTTAGTATTGTCATTTCCCTGTTGTATAAATACCCCGGTTGTTTCTGTCCTTGTTACGGAGTCCTCGTTTAATGTCACCCCTGGTTTGTTGTATTTCCTTGCTGTTGTTTATGTTTCTTGTTTATTGGACTGCTTACCCTGGATTTTTGACCCTTGCCTTGCATTGGATTATGATATTCCGGATATCCCCATAAAACACTGCGTTTGGATCTACCTCTTTGTGTGCGTGGCGTGACAGCTGCAGCATTCATCTGTTCTCTGAGGAGATTGATGTTGTGTTGTGGTGGTACTGAGTGCCCAAAAAAAAAACAAAAAAAAAAAAGAAGCGAGCGTGTTGGCAGAGGCAAACGTGTATATTTCTTTGTTTCGTTTTGATGTGAATCTTTTCTACACCAGGACCGTGTTTAC
The DNA here is from genome assembly GCF_018340385.1 of Cyprinus carpio. Taxonomy (NCBI): domain Eukaryota; kingdom Metazoa; phylum Chordata; class Actinopteri; order Cypriniformes; family Cyprinidae; genus Cyprinus; species Cyprinus carpio. The sequence goes on along the minus strand of NC_056573.1, from coordinate 429,951 downwards.
GTCGTCTGGTTATTGACTACCATTTAATTTCTGAGGATAAATTGAAATATTATCTCTATGACAGTTAGATGTACAGGGCTCCTGGGTTGTAATTTCTCGATGTGAGAACCACGTGTGTTACCTCTCTTCCTCTGAGGAGTTGAGGAGGTCAGGGGCTGCTTGGGCGGAGCTAGGGCTTGCGATCTCTGCGGGGTCCCTAGAGCAGCTAGTACGGTCGTCCCCTGCCAGTCCACTGCTTCAGGGCACCGAGCTAGTGGCTCTAGGCGCACCAGAGGCCAGTCTCGCAAGGACTGTTCCCCTACGAGGTCACACACCGGCGGTATGGGAGCCCCTGCCACAGTGTACTTCATGGGGGTCCTGCCCCGAGCAGGATCTGGTCCTAGTCTTCCTAGCAGACGACGTGGGTCTGGAGGACCGTCGTTTTTAGGAGACTTCAGCAGCCTATGAGAGTAATGAAGCTGTGGCTCCGGACCTCAGATGGCCGAGGCCCCTACTGGGGAAAAACGGTATACACCGCATTACACGGTGCCCTTCTCTCCTCAGGAGATTGATCTGCCAACCCTGCCGGTGTTCCAGGGCACAGCGGTCCTCCGGCGACGCGCCTCTTTTCAGTTACCACCGGCCGTAAACGTAGCGGTGCTAAGAGGCTCGTGGACCTAGTGTGGAGGATGTTTCCAGAGCAGCTAGTTCGGCCACGTCTCCTGCAGATGCGCCACTATCAGGGCACTGTAGCTAACTGCTCTGATGACACCTGAGATCAGTCTCGAGAGGCTGATTCCCTTAGTTTAGACTATTTGGCAGCGTGAAAACTACTGCCAAATGCTGTACTCAGTGGGGTCCTGCACACTGTAGTGAAAGCCACAGAATCCAGTTCGGTTCTCCTTCAGCTCAATTCAGTGGGGACCTTTCCACCCTGGTGGGCCCCGAGCAGGCTCTGGTAATGAAGCAGAAAGTAGACACTCTCCGAGGAGGAGAGCCATTGAGGTGTTCCCTCCTCTCCCGTTGCAGAGTCCGGGTCCTACAGCCGGTACTTTTCACTGTTCCGGGAAGGATGACTTTGATCGGAGTCAATCCGCACACTGCAGTCGCGTTGAGAGTGAGAGAAGTCCGGTCACATGTCACTGTCAAGCAGTCTCGGAGATTGCTGGTCCTGATGGCAAGCTGCCCTGCGTCCAACGTGAATACTATTTGGCTTGCTGTACATGAGATCCCTACAGTAGGTAGCTCAAGACCAAGGGGTTCCCTCCCCAAAGGGGAACCCACGTTCGCATGCCTAAGTTCACGCGGCGGTGCCTACGTGCTTGGACATGTGGGAGAAAGCCTTGGTTCTTGTCTCAGGGCCCGGTGCTTGTGGAGCTCTTGTCGCCGTGTGATGCTAGCGACAGCCGCGTCCCTCACCAGCGGAGTCACGGCTGCTGTTCGTAGCACCGTTTCTGGCCGGGCCGGGTATGGTTCTTGGGCCTGATTTCTTCTTTTTGACGGCCACTCCATGGGAGGTTCATGTCAGGAGAGATCTCCTCTCACAGGCAGAGGGGTGCGCGCACCCATCCCTCCGATTGGAGCTTAGAGGCTGGAGGTGTGGTCTCTGAGGAGGCACAACTCTTAGCTTCCGGTCTCTCAACCGAGGGTTGTTGAGACGGTGTTCTCTCCAATCCAGAGCTCCCTCAATGAGGAAACTGTATGCCATTGAAGTGGAAGCTTTTCACTATCTTGGTGCAGAGACTGCCAGCTTGACCCAGTTAGTTAACTGCAGCCCGTTGGGTACAGTTCTGGAGTTCCTGCAGGCCCTTCTCTCCGCAGGGTTGACCCACTCCACCCTGAAGGTCTACGTGGTGGCTATTGTGGCCTATCGTGCCCCTCTCAGTGGCCAGTCAGTGGGCAGACACCCTCTGGTTGCACGTTTCCTCTGCGGTGCGCTGAGGCTGAGGCCTCCGGCCAGAAGAAGCTTATGCTAAGGGGTGGATCAGGATTCGCTATCCTAAAGCCTTGAGTCCTCTGATCTCCCCCCTCTCTTGGGGGTCAAGACTCACTCCTCTGAAGTTTGGCCATTGGACGGGTTGTCCCCGATTACTGTCAGGGTCCTGGCTCCTTCCTCTTGGCTTTAGTTTGTGCAGCTTTACCACACTAGGCAGAGATTTGTAAGTCTGCGGCGTGGGCATTCTCATTTCCCAAAGCGTCTCCGACGCAGCTCGAGTTCCTGAAGAGGAACATCCTCATGTTCCGCATGTAACCATGGTTCCCCTCAAAGGAACGAGACTGCTGCGTCGCAGTGCAACACTACTCCGGCATCTCTCTGCCAGCGCTTGCTTCATCCACTTGAGGCTTAAATGCCGGACCTCTTCGCCACACGTGCTTTTAAGCTTCCTGTGTCTCTGAGGACTCACCCGCCTATGACGTCTCCTCACCCATCCATTGGACTGATTACACCACGGTTGATTCAGAGCGGTTCATGCTGAGAGGCGGTCCCTACCAGCGTCTCGACCACAGCGTCTCGTTCCTTCTGAGGAACCATGGTTACATGCGTAACCTGAGACGTTTCTATATCGTTCACATAAACCGAGAAAAAAAACGTTGCCTGATACATAAAAAATGCAAATTTTAAACATTTAAAGAACATTTCAGTAATGAAGTTTTGTACGTTTTCAAAATGGTAGGATGAATGTTTCTGTAAAGTTCGCAGAAACCCCCACAAAAAATGTTCTATACATCAAAAAAAAAAAACTTGCCATTTCAAACGTGTACAAAACATTCCGAAATAACGTTTCATAACTTAAGGGTAAATGTTAGTAAAACGTTCTGACCACTCATTTTTGTTAGCTGGGAATGTAGGGCTAAGACCCGTAGGCAAAAAAAGTTACCTGATTACAGGGCTACAGTGTATATATATATCATATATAATAAACCGGAATCTCTCTTCTTCAAAATGTACATATTTCAAGCTTGTTGCATTACTTTGTATGTGTTATTAAAACAACAACTCCCTGTATATTTTTGATGTTGAATAGTATATTTCCCTGGCTTATCAGTACTCATTTTGAATTTGCTGCTGAAAGAAATAAATTTTACAAGGTTTTGAAAATGGGATGTAATTTTGTTTCTCAGTTAAGCATTTAGTACACGAATTGAATCTTTTAAAGCTGCAGTTTTTGGTAAGAATGATTAGGTATCATTCAATCCTATAAGTAAACGTGGTCATTTAGAAGCAATGTTTGCTCATCTATGGTAGCTCCATATATGACTACCTCTAATGGTTCTGTGTAACACATCGTTCTGAGAAATGTGCTAATTAAGCTTTCTTATCTTTAGTATATGTGTGCATATCGTACCCAAAAGATGTCTCCCCTATGATAAAAAGCCAAAGAACCACGTTGAGCATCCTTTTGTTTAAGAAAATAAAGTGCCTATAATCGGCCCTCCTTAATGGTTTCTCCATTTGACACTACAGGGTGCTATATAGCACCTGTAAAAAAAATATGGTTGCTAAATAGCACCATAAGTGGTTCCCCTATGATTTACAAGCCAAAGAACTGACTTTTAGTGCTAGTAATAGCACCATTTTTTAGAGTGGTAAAATGTAAATAATGAAACTGAATTCTAATGAATGAATATAAAAAATGTGTATGTAAAAACTGATGTTTATTTAACAAATTCTCTTTTTGAACACAGAACATATTCCTCAAAACTTTTAGTACCGTATCCCTTCATTACACATAGTGACAGTGTGGTTTGTTCACACTGTCACTAGTAATGTGACAGTGTGACATCAGCTGCGTGTACACAAACAGTCAGGTGTAGGAAAAATCAACCCCCCACGCAAAGCAAGCCGGCCTAGGCAAACATTACGGGGACGGGCCCTCAGAGTTGTGTTACGGAGCTGGTGGCAACGATGTCAATCACTCCATCGTCAAACCTACTCCCTCATGTCAGAGCATCGTCCCCACCGGCTTCAGCCACAAACATTGTCCCCCTTCCCAAAACAGAGCCCCTCCAACCTTGCCTGAATGACTACAGGTCAGTAGCACTCACTACATTTTTCATTATAAGTGTGTTTGAGGAGAGTGGTGTAGGACACCACATTACAGAGCTCAGTATGCCAGGGCCACACATGGACCCACTGCAGTACGATATCGGCCCAACAGGTCCACCTCAGATGCCAGTGCTGGCTGCTCTCCAATATTTTCCTTTCTCACCTGGAAGGATAAGGGACACTTATATCAGGATGCTCCTTTATTGATTGCTACAACCTTCAATACGGTCCTTCCTCACAAAGCTCACTCACGCAAAAAACTGATTGTACTTTGGATGAGCACCACACACTCTGTGACTGGCTCCTAGACTTCCTGGACTGGACACGACCGCAGTCAGATTAGGCTTGGACAAAATGACCTCAATTACTGTCCGCTTACACAACATGGGCATCAGCAAGGGTCGTGTTTCTCCATCCCATCCTCTACAGACTCCTTCACACATGACGGGTGTTGGCCTCCCCACGGACGGACAACATAATACTGAAGTTCGCTGATGACACCGCAGTGAAGGACGCATCACTTGCGGGGATGAAGTGGCCCTAAAGGAGGGGAAGTGGCCAGTCCTTGTGAATGGCGTAGAGGACACCAAACCGTACCCTCAACATGCACAGGACAACGAAGGATAGTGGACTGTGGTTCTTTTTTGGGGGGGAGGAAAAAAAGAGGAGAACTCACCCACCACTGTTTACTCCGAGAGCTTGAAAGTGTAGAGGGTGAGGCAGCCCTTAACATACCTCACCTAAACCCCGACCCCACCCAGCGTGTTAAGAACGCCCAACAGCGGCTGTACTCCTCCCTGAGGAAGCTGTGAGAAGTTCGGCATTTCACCTAAGATATTCAACAACTTCTACAGAGTTGTAGTCGCGAACGTCGTGCACCATCTGCATCACGGCATGGTGATGCGGCACTCCTGTAAGGGACCACGAACGTTCGTGCAGAGAGTGGTGACGACTGCTGAGAAGATCATCATGACGCCACTGCCCTCCTCTTGCAGGGCATGTACCATCGCCGAGTCCACAGAAAGAGCTGCCAGTCATCATTAAAAGACCCCACCCACTCCCAACACAGACTGGCGTTCACACTCCTAAACCTCAGAGAACAGAGTTATAGGAGTGTAAATTGCAGGACTTCCATATTAAGGAAATACCTTCTTCCACTCAGCTTAGTAGACGCTTCAACACGGTAGCTAGCTAGTGGACTTCTCTATCGCGAGATCCAGTCGTTTAAAAATTGTGTCAGCCTCGTAATTGATATTTGTAAATTTATTGCTGTTAATTCTACCGTGTTATATCGGTTAATATTTACGCCTGTAGGCCTCTACTCTCATTTTGAACATCTGTTACATGGTACTGCTGCGAACGTTATTATGTCGGTGCACCTCAAGTTTGTCACCTGACTGCACTATTGGTTGTTTGCACATAGTTAGTACTGTACTTTGGCTATATAAGATCCCATGGACATATTCTATATTGTATGATATATATGCCAGTATGGTATTAAACTGAAATCATTTGGTACTCAAAAGATATACATGTGATATCTTTGTGATACCACATATTAATTTCGCAATGGTCAACGGTATTTTTTCATCAAATAAACCGTGCGTAGTGGGCATCAGGGTGTGATAAAAAATCTTGACTGGAAATGCAACAATTGAAAACCACAAAATTAAGAAGAGTGATAAGACGTCAAAGTGAACGTGTCTCCAATAAAAAAAAAAGAATCTTTGTACTGGGTCTTCCAAAACATCTGTGGCTATAATTCATACAACAGCAGCAAATATTTAGAAAAATGTTAATAGGAAAGCAAAAAATAGTGCAACGCGTCAACTGTTGGGGATCAATACGTATCAGACAATAATTGAATCAAAGGCGTTAATAACGTCCTGGCAGTCCATAACTGTTTGGTGTTAACGTTATCCGAACTCAATTTTTGATCAGTCATAACAGAAGTGTTCAAAACTTAACACCTTACTGTAAGCCTGATTACACAACAGGGTCACTTGGTAGCTATACTAATTTTTCAATTGAAATGGTATTACAGGTAGACATTGGCAGAAAATTGGAGCATGGCCGCTGCGTCTTACATAACCGGTGGTAAACATACAGATGGAGTCCCGGCTATTAGGCTATCCACATGTTGACGATCATGCAGGTGGCTGATATTTATAGCCTTTTCTCACAGCAGCTCTGCAACTGGAACTAATGAATTTATTTGTAATCCAGAAGGATTAGTGTTTATGAACACGTGACATAATTAATTATATTTCCATTTAAATGTAACATCTAATGTCACAGATAGGTTTTTGTGGGGATTACACCAGATTTGTATTTTAAGGAGCCACTTCTAAGGACATTAATTTTGCTTTTTGTGTTAAAGTCTTTCTTATATGACTTCGAATGGGCTGAAAATTAAGATTAGCTGTGGCAGAAATGGAAATCTACACACTAATCATCACTTTAACACAGTACACGCAAATCCTGATGTTGTAATATTAATTTGAGACAAAGTGAACAATACTATAATTTACTGTTTGATGTGATATGAGCTAACCGATTGTTTCCTGTAATCATCATTGTAGCGCAATGTTATTGTCCATTCTCTTTTAATTAGTTTGGTCAGAACAAATGTGGCGACTTTTTTATTTACTTGTTCAGAAGACAATATCTGGT
>NC_056573.1:421481-422251 GCF_018340385.1 Cyprinus carpio | reverse complement strand
CTCCCGTTTACTTCCATTTATGTTTAAGGCAGTCTTGCCCTCACAAACATGGCGGACGCGTTGACATATCGCAGCAACGGCTCAAAGCGGCCAATGAGGCGTCTAGGTATTTATATGTCTATGCTCGCAACACCCTGCTCTGCACATTTTCTCTATTATTGTTTCAGACATTACTTCTATTCCAACATAACTGCCCTGCGAAGTGCACATCACAAGAAATTTCGCCATAATTCCACTTCGAAACAAATGTACAGTATGTGTTTCCATTCAAAGTGCATTAAAGTGTGCAGGACATGAATTTAAATTGTATTTATTTACAGAGGTATATGATGTCACACTTGTCCGTGTGTGAAGACGTTGCGCAGCACAAATCCGTGAATGAATGTTCCTAAGTGACGTAAACGTCAACACATTTCCTCTGCTCAGGTAGTAATTAACATAACCACTAGATGGCAGCGGAAGACCACCAAAGGGCTCATTAAATGAACAAAACCAGTACTTTTCATTTGTTTGCTTGTACACATTTTAAAATCACTGCAATAACATTTAAAATCACATTGAATCAAAGTTTAGCATTTTGTTCAAATATTAGTTTTTACAATTATGCCAGATTATGATTACAATGAAACCTACCAATAACATACAAACTTAAAAAGAGAAGACTGTCTCTGTATGTGTGTGTGTATAAGGATGCTTAATTAGGGGTTCGAGCACGAAGTGCTGAAACCCTATTGTAATTGTTAGGTTTTTTATTATTATTATTATTATTA
>NC_056573.1:355408-420777 GCF_018340385.1 Cyprinus carpio | reverse complement strand
GTCAGTATAGCTCTGTTTGTAGAGAATGGCTTTTAGTGCAATCTTATTATTTTCTCTTTACTGTGTTGTTTGTTAATTATTATGCAGTAATATGTCATTTAATATATCTTCCTATATTCTGTGTATTTACAGATGCCTCGGACGAAGCAGTCTCAGCGTTCTCAGGCAGCCAAGAAGAGAATCGTGAACCGGCTAGCTGCTAATCCTGAAGAGATCTTGTCACCTGTTAAAAAAAGAAAAGAAATACAAGAGCCTGATCCTACTTTTGCCAATTGTTCCGAATTTGCCGATTGTTCCGAATTTTCCGATTGTTCCGAATTTTCCGATTGTTCCGAATTTGCCAAATATTCCGAATCTTACCCAAACTCTGACCCAAAGTCTGATTCAGACGCTAATTCAAAGTCTATGCCAAAGTTTCCAAAAGATGCTGAGATGACTATGCATGCTGTTTCTTCTTTGTCTCCACAGACTTCCTATATCAGAGGCTCTTTCCATCAAGGAGATTACCGTTTTGGCTGGAATAGGGGAAGCCAATGTGGTGCAAACAGTTTAACTGCAATTGTGATGTGTAAGATGAAAAGTGTGTTGCAGTGGACAAGAAGTGACCTGAATGCTGTTTTGATCCACGGAAATGACCTGTACAGTGCAATGAGAGATGCAGGGAAGATCAACGATCCTGAATCAGGCTTCATAGCTGTTCATGAGCTACCAGACACACACACTCTGAAAGATTGTCAGTTTTCAATAAACTATGGTGAAACATTGTCTGGCTTGTTTGGTGTCAATAAATATGATGGTGAACTACGAGGGTATGCAATGTCATTTGATGAAGCAGTAAATCGAGCATTCCAGAGGTTTGATGCATGCTTAGTGAATATTAAGCTAACCATATGTGCAGCTGTCAGAGAAGGTTCCTGGTATGCAGTGATTGATCCACATTCAAGACGCTTTGATGGCAGATGTGTTGCTGACGGTAAGAGTGTAGTGGTTTACCATCGTGACTTGCGTTCTCTGATTGTTCATTTCCGGAAACTTGCTGCGTCTATTAATGCACGTTACCATGAGTTTGAGGTAACTGGGGTCAATGCAGTTATGATTGACAGAAACGATCAACAGGGTAAGCCATTCTGTCCAGTGATCCAGAGCACTGAACGAGCAGTGAAAGAGACTGAAGGTGATGTTGGGTGCACTCAATCTTTAAGTGATTTCGTAGGCTCTGTGAACAAAACGTGTGTAGAACAGAAAACGGAAATGGCTTCATACAAAGCTCATGGAAATGCAGGTGATGTTGAATTTATTTCAGAAAGTGCCAGTGATTCTATACAGTTTAGTCCATTAACACTTGAGCAACAAAAGAGTGTTTGCTTAAAGCTGAACATTGCAAATGTTGTAAAAGAACGAAATAATCCAAATGTGATGCCAATGGAAATTTCTGAGCCTTGTGAAACTATGAAAATTGTTAAAGACGCAAACTGCTTTTTTCGAGCCTTAGCCTATGGTGTAAGTGGAACGGAACGAGAACACAGAAAAGTAAGACGGGCTGTAGTTACACACATACTGCAGAATGAAGAAAAGTATGTACAGTATCTCAGACAAGGATACAGCTCTGTACCGGAGTACATTGCCACATCAAGAATGAAATTTGTTGGAAATTGGGCAACAGAGATGGAAATACAAGCAGCCAGTGATTTAATTGGTGTAGACATTTTTACATACAGTCAAGAGAAATGGTTTAAGTTTTCATCTTCAAATGCGTCCTTTAATACACATGGCTGTCAAGACATCGGCACATATTTGAAACATGTGAATAGCTGTCATTATGAAGTTGTTGTATGTGGAAAGAGCAAGGATGGTAACTGTGCTTCCGTTTGTAAATCAGCAATTGAAGATCCATTGTTTAATGTAGCAACAAATGTGTCTTCAAAGTCATGTGAGGATTATAAGAAGAAACTTCAATGCAACAATAGTACTGAGTTCAAAGAAGAAAAACAAGTGAAGTCAAAGAAAAGATTCCATGAGGATGAAAGTTACATTTCAATGATGAAATCCATCAATAAAAAATATAAGAAAAATGAACAGCATAAAGGAAAAGTAAAGAAAAGTCTGGACAAATCAAATGATTTACACTGCGAAGCTGTGTCAGAAGTGAAAGTTGATATTGCCTGCAGTCAATCTTTGAGAGATTTCATAAACACAGATAAAGTATCTGTGAATGAAATATATGCTGAAAAAAAAACAGAAACACCTTTAACAAAAGAAAATGCAAGTGATGTTGAATTTATTTCAGAAACTGCTACTTTTTCTTTACAGAGTGTGGAAAAGTACAAAATAAATGATACAGATGACCAATCAGATGATTTAAAGTGCAAAGCTGTGTCCCAAATGGAAGTTGATGTTGTCTGCAGTCAATTTTCGAGTGATTTCATAAGTACAGATGAAGTATCTGTGAATGAAATGTTTGCTGAACAGAAAACAGAAATGCCTTCTTTGTATCTAACAAAACAGATTGCAGGTGATGTTGAATTTATTTCAGAAACTGCCACTGTTTCTTTTCAGTTTAGCCCATTAACAGTACAGCAACAAAAGAGTATTTGCTTAAAGCTGAACATTGTAAATGTTGTAAAAGAACAGAATAATCCAAATGAAATTGTTGAAATGACTGAGCCTTGTGAAACTAAAGGAATTTTGGGGGATGGTAATTGTTTTTTTAGAGCCATAGCGTATGCTATAAGTGGAAGTGAAATAGAACACAGAAAAGTAAGACGGGCTGTAGTTACACACATACTGCAGAATGAAGAAAAGTATGTACAGTATCTCAGACAAGGATACAGCTCTGTACCAGAGTACATTGCCACATCAAGAATGAAATATGTTGGAACTTGGGCGACAGAGATGGAAATACAAGCAGCCAGTGATTTAATTGGTGCAGACATATTTACATACTGTCAAGACAAATGGCTCAAATATTCATCTTCAAATGTCTCCTCTAACAGACACAGCTGTCAACACAATGGGATTTATTTGAAACATGTAAATAGCTGTCATTATGAAGTTGTTTTATGTGTAAAAACCAAGGACAATAGTTGTGCCTGCTTTTGTAAATCACTTTCTGAAATTTCAACCTGTAATATACATTTAAAGGCTTTGTCAGACCCACGTACACTTTATAAAAAGAGAGTGCAATATAGTGGTGATTATGATTTCAAAGAAAATAAAAAAATGGAAGCTAAGAAAAGATATCATGAGGATGAAACTTATAAAGAAACAAAAATTAAATGCAGTACTGAAAAGTATAAGGTAAATGAATGGCATCAAGAAAAGGTACGCAAATACAGCATAGATAAGTACAAATCAAATGATTTACATTGTGAGGTTGTAAAACAATATAGCATTCAAAAGTATCATACAGATAAAGTACACAAAGAGTTTGTAAAATATTTTAGCATTAATAAATACAATGAAAATGAAGCACACAGAGAGTCTGTCAAAAAGTTCAGTATTCAAAAATATAATGACAACGAAGCACACAGGGAGTCTGTCAAAAAGCTCAGTATTCAAAAATATAATGAAAACGAAGCACACAGAGAGTCTGTCAAAAACTACAGTATTCAAAAATATAATGACAACGAAGCACACAGAGAGTCTGTCAAAAAGTTCAGCATTAAAAAATATAATGACAACGAAGCACACAGAGAGTCTGTAAAAAAGTTCAGCATTCAAAAATATGATGAAAACGAAGCACACAGGGAGTCTGTCAAAAAGCTCAGTATTCAAAAATATGATGAAAATGAAGCACACAGGGAGTCTGTCAAAACGTTCAGCATTCAAAAATATAATGAAAACGAAGCACACAGGGAGTCTGTCAAAAAGCTCAGCATTAAAAAAGTTCAGCATTCAAAAATATAATGAAAACGAAGCACACAGGGAGTCTGTCAAAAAGCTCAGCATTCAAAAATATAGAGAGTCTGTAAAATATACAGAAATATAAAACTGATAGTAGTTTTGTCAATAATATAAAAATGAGAAATGTTGCAAGACAATATGAAGCACAGATAAAAATGAAAGAAATGGACTTTGTAGTTGATCAGTTTAAAGAAAACATATCTACAGGACCTGAATATGTTTGTTCAGTGTGTCATCGTTGCTGCTTTAAAATGCAGGTAAAAAAATGCAATAAAAATAAATATCTTCAAAAATCAATTCATGCTGGTTATATGGCAGAAAAATGTATTACATTGAAATATCTGCATGAGTGTAATAAAGACTGTAGTGAAGACTGTGTTTATAAAAACAGCCCTGCTGGATCTTTATGGATTTGTCATACATGTGATAGAAAAATTTGTGAAGGTAAAATGCCTGCTGAAAGTGTAGCAAATAATCTAAGTTTGGATCCTATTTCTGCTGAACTGAGCTGTTTAAACTCTCTTGAGCAACATCTAATATCAAAGCATATTCCTTTCATGAAAATGCTGGCTTTACCACGAGGAGGACAGAATGGAGTCCATGGCCCAGTAACCTGCGTCCCATCTAATGTTACAGAAGTTGTGAATGTTTTACCCAGATCAGGTGATGATTTTATGATACGAGTAAAGCTTAAGAGAAAACTGACATATAAAGGGCATTATGAGTATAAATTTGTGAATACTGATAAAATTAAAACAGCATTGGCATATTTAAAAGAGAATAACAAGTGGTATACAGATGTAGAGTTTAACGAAACTTGGATTAATCCTTTGAATAAAATAGAAGAGGAAATGACTGATAAAAGTGAAAACAATGAGGATAATTTAGACAATTGTGAGGACATGAATATTAATGAAGAGCACAACATTGACAATGAAGATAACGAGATGACTGATGAAACACTTCATGATCGACAGCAGCATGGTTTGTTTATGGATTCTTGTTTACAACCAGTGGACATTGCACAAGAGGTTTTAGATCAACATTTTGATGGCGTTATGTCACTTGCACCAGCAGAGGGCAATAATCCAGTGAGAATTTTAATGGATGAAACTAATGAAGCCAAATGTTTTCCAGTTTTGTTCCCAAAAGGAATAGGCACATTTCATGATTCACGACCTGAAAAATTAACACTGTCTAGGTATTTAAACAACAGAATTTTAAATGCAGATGGGCGATTTGCCCAAAACCTTGATTACATATTTTATGGACAATATTTGTCTGAGCTGAATCAAGTTACTTCTAATGTATCTATTGCTTTGAGAAAAGGCTATGAAACAAGGAACAAAACAAAAATTACTTCAGAAATGCTAACAAACAAAGATTCACTTCAGAGGATTTTAAATTATGATGAGGGTTATAAATTTTTAAAGCCAATAAGAGGCAGTCCTGTTTTTTGGCAATCGGTTCAAAAAGATTTGTTTGCAATGGTTAGACAACTTGGGATACCAACATGGTTTTGCTCATTTTCATCAGCTGACTTGCGATGGCCAGAGTTAATGAAGTCTATTGTCAACCAAGAGGGTTGTCAAACTCCTATTGATGAACTGGACTGGTCTGATAGATGTGGGATGCTTAAAAGAAATCCAGTAACTGCTGCCAGAATGTTTGATCATCGATTCCACTGTTTTCTAAAAGATGTGATTATGTCACCAGCTCAACCCATTGGAAAAGTAATTGATTACTTCTATCGAATTGAATTTCAACAACGTGGATCACCTCATACACATTGTCTCTTTTGGGTTGAAAATGCACCTCAGGTGGATAGAGAGGATGATGATGAAGTCGTAGCATTTGTTGATCGTTATGTCACTTGTGAAATGCCACCTGAAGATGAAACAGAAATGCATGAAATTGTGAGCAGTGTCCAACAACACAGCAAAAGACATGCTAAAACATGTAGAAAGAAAGGCACTACATGTAGATTTAACTTTCCACGTCCACCTAGTACAAATACTTTCATTACAAGAAGACAAATAGATAAAACTGAAGAAACAACAGATGATGGACAATGTGAAACTAAAGACAAAAAGGTATACAACTGTAAGGAGATATCAAAAGAATTAGCTGAATCTATAATGAAAAAAGTAAGAGAATGTTTGCTGAACAGTGATGCTGTCTTTGACTCTGTTGACTCTATGTTTGCATCTATTGGTATAAATCAAGAGATATTTGAATGTGCTTATAACAAAATGACAAAGAAAACTAATGTTGTGTTGAAGAGGAAACCAAGTGATGTTTGGGTGAATCAGTATAATGAAGATCTTTTGAGATGTTGGAATGCAAACATGGACATACAGTTTGTTGTTGATGCTTACTCTTGCATAGTGTATATCATTTCCTACATTTCAAAAGCAGAGAGAGAAATGGGATTACTGCTGGCAAATGCTCAGAAAGAAGCACACAAGCAAGGCAATATGGATGCAAAACAAGCTTTAAGAAAACTTGGAAGTGTTTTTCTTCATAATAGAGAGGTCTCAGCTCAAGAGAGTGTTTATCGTTTGACTAATATGAAACTAAAAGAAGGATCAAGGAAAGTGGTTTTTATTCCAACTGGTAATAATACAATCAAAATGAGTTTACCGTTAAACACCATAAATAAAAAAGCTGAAAATGGAGAAACTGACAATGATGAAATATGGATGAAAAGCATCCCAGATAGATACAGAGCCCGTCCTAAAACTCAAGAATTTACAGAAATGTGTTTAGCATCCTTTGCATCAGAATACAGAGTTCTATCCAAATCTGAAAAGTCATGCACAGACAGAGTAAAACTGGAAAATGACATGGGGTTTGTGAGAAAAAGAACTCGTACAGATTTTGCAGTTATACGATATGCTCGTTTTTCACCCACTAAAAATCCTGAAAATTTTTATCAAAGTATTTTGGAATTATTTTTACCTCATTTTTTGCAAAGCCAACTGAAACCACCAAATTTCACTTCATATCAGGATTTTTATGAGACTGGATTTGTAACATTGTGTAATGATAAGCTTGAGTCAGTGAAAGTCATAGTGGACACAAACAGGGCAAAATTTGAAAAAGAAGCAGACACTATACAAAGAGCTCAAGATGACTTGGAACAACATGGACCGATGGAAGACGCTTGGGCGCAAATTTGTCCAGAAGCAGAACTTGAGCGTTTAGAATTTCTGGACTCTAGAAAAGAACAGCCAATAGAAACAGAGGAAGGTGATGATATCATACCAGATTTATTACCAAATGTAAGTGCTTTCAAATTAGAAAAGAATCCATGTGCTTTAACAAAGAAAGATGCGATGGGTTTGCTGCGTTCTTTGAACGAGAAACAGTCACAAATATTTTATAAAGTGCGGCAGTGGTGTCTAGCAAAAGTACAAGGTGAAAACCCAGATCCATTTCATGTGTTCATATCTGGGCCTGGAGGTGTTGGAAAGTCAGTATTGATTAAAGCTATCTATTATGAAACCTCTCGCATTCTATCCAAGTTATCAGAAATCCCAGATGAGATGCATGTGCTCTTAACAGCTCCGACTGGTGTCAGTGCCTTTAACATAAATGCATCAACAATACATTCCACTTTCTCTATTGGAACAAATGCTACATTGCCATATCAGCCACTTGGAGATGAAAAAATTAATTCCTTGAGAGCCAAATTTGGAAAACTGCAAATATTAATAATCGATGAAATTTCAATGGTTGATCATAAACTTTTGGCATATGTTCATGGCAGATTGAGACAAATCAAACAAACAGGAGATTATTCAGCATTTGGAAAAGTCTCAATAATAGCAGTTGGAGATTTTTATCAACTTTCTCCTATTAAAGGAAAACCTCTTTATTCTGAACCAGTGAACAGTGTGAATCTTTGGGAAACTCACTTTAGTTTCATTGAACTTACAGAGATTATGAGGCAAAAGGACAAAGAATTTGCTGAATTACTAAATCGTTTAAGGCTACGTAAAAAGGATGAACCAATGTGTGAAGATGATGTTACTATGCTTAAAAAATGTGAAACAGGTGATGGTGATGATAGTATAGATATCCACATTTATGCAACCAACAGTGAAGTTGATGTGCACAACATACATATGCTGCATAAATTATGCTCTGACATAGTTACTGTGAAAGCACAAGATTTTGAGAGAAATGCTAAAACTGGCCGAATGGAAGAAAAAGATGGGTATCATTTCAGAGTTCATAACAGTTGTTTAGAAAAATCCCTTGAATTAGCTATTGATGCACGAATAATGCTACTGAAAAATATCAGTGTTTCAGATGGACTTGTAAATGGAGTTTTTGGGACAATTAAAGAATTCTGTTATGAGGATAATCAAGCATTTCCATCAAAAATATATATTGAATTTGATAATGAACAAGTTGGTAAAGAAGCAAGAGCCAAAAATCCATGTTTAAAACCTGGATTAGAGAAAGCAACACCAATTGAACCTGAAGAAGACAAAGTAACAAGCAGTGGAGGTGTCAGAAGACAGTTTCCTATCAGATTAGCTTGGGCTTGCACAGTTCATAAAGTACAAGGCCTAACAGTGAACAAAGCTGTTGTTTCAATGAAAAAGATATTTGCTCCAGGACAAGCATATGTAGCATTAAGTCGAGTGACCTCTCTTGATGGACTCATCATAGAAGATTTCAAAGAAAACAATATTTTTGCAGTAGGTATCATTGAGCAATTGTCCCAGAATATGCCTCGGTTTATTGTTCTATGTGAATTAGCACAAAGAAAACACTATTTTTGCAAAAGATAACATTGAGCAAGCATTACAGAATATCATTGTTCCATGTGAAACAACAGAAACTTTCAAATTCAAAATTATGTTACATAATGTTGAAGGACTAATCCCACACATATTGGACATTCGCCAAGATAAGAGGTTTTTTGAAGCAGATATGATATGCATAACAGAGACATGGCTAAAACCAAACTATTTGGAGAATGCTGTTAGTCTTGCTGGCTACTTTTTCAATGACAAACCACGTAGTGCTGCATATGACACAAGTCAGGATGTTTTTGCTAAACTAAAAGAGGAAAATTATGGTGGTGTTGGTATATATCACAAAGAAGAAGTCAAAGTTGATTTATTGGAGCTACCATGTATTAACCTTGAATGTCTAATGTGCAGGATAGAACATTTGAACACAACTGTGGCAGTTGTATACAGACCACCATCATATCACATGCCATTATTTAGAGAGAACTTGATTAACTTAATTAATGAAATGAAATGCTTACCCGGTGGTAAAATAATTCTAGGGGATTTCAATGAAAATGTTTTCAATAAATCAAGTGTTCATAATGTCATGCAGCATTTTGGTTTCACACAAATTGTTGGAAAAGCAACAACTGAAAATGGCACATTAATTGATCATGTATATGTAAAAGATCTTGACTTGAATGAAATACAGATTGATATCATGCCTACATATTTTAGCTGTCATGAATGCATTGTGCTAAAATGGTTATTATAATTAGGGCTGTACATACATGTCGCACGTGCTATGAAAAAGTGGTCTGTGTTATAAATAAATTTAGCACTGTAGCACGTGTTCAATACAATTTTGCTTGTTCAAAACACAGGTGCTTAACAGTGTGGCGTGATTTTGTTGTGCTGGTTTGTGTGTGTGTGAGATTTATTGTACTTGGTATTTTGGGGTTTGAGAATTTTTGATTGTGGACAAATAAAATGTCTCCACAATCTGATTTTAAAGAAGTATCACTATATCATGCTACAGTACACGTTCTTTCAGTTGCAGTTCTGGCACCATCATTTCAATATGCTGTACAATGCGACATGCTTTCGCATTAAATGTTATGCACAATTACAATGTACCTTATTTGCAATATGAATACTATGCAGTATGAATAAAGGTGCATTATTTGTAATAGTTCACCTAAAAATTTAATTTTTGTCATTATTTCCTCACTCACGTTGTCGTAGACCTGTGTTGATTTATTTCTTGTGCCTAACACAAAAGATGGTATTTTGAATAATGCAAACAACAACAATAAAATTAATACGTCCTTAAAATACGTACATATTTGTACATTTAGTTACTGAAAGTACATCAGTTTTGTATGTTTTAGTGTCTATAAAAATGTAAGTAAATATACATTTGTCAAACCACATTTTTTGTAAAATACATATGAATTTTCATGACATCACATTGTATAATCTAATCGTCCAACATGATGGGGGAGGGGGATACAGAGGTGGATCTTAAATGTGGACGGCCTCTGTGGGAATATATGCTGCCTTCACATGCTATCGGAATCAGTGGTGTGCACCAAAGTCCCTTTAAAGCAGTGGTCTTTCTTGTTTAACTCAACTGACACAAGCTTGTTAGACAAGAGCTGCATAAATTAACTCTGTTTCAACTTACATGGTTCCTAAACAGTGTACACTGCTCTCTACGTCCAGCGCACAGGAAATTGGGTGCAGTTTATTTTATTTATTAAGAACACTAATTTAACCTACATTGCTAGCTTCAGCATCTTCAGACACAGAGAGATATTACTACAAAAGTATGAAGGGTTATTGTGCAGACCATGTGGTTATGAGGTCCAGAATAAAGAACTACTGCTTTAAAGCACTGATCTGAAACTCAATACCTAATTTTGCTACTAGCTCTACTTGAGTGTACCCACCAATTACTAATGGTAAACTGCCTTTTCATTACCATTAAATGGCTTTCTTATTCAGATGTGATGCCAACTGAGTGGTAACTGATTGACCTCTATGTTTGGTGCGAGGTGCCCCTCTAAACTATGAGATATCTGATTTTGTCCCAATCACTATGGAGGCCTGTGCAGGCCACTGATGAAAATTGTGATAAATATGAATTTTTTAGTTAAAAAAATTAAATCAACATTATATTGAGTAAATGTGTTCAAAAACAAAATATCAATCAATACGATTTTCTAAACAAACAGGCACAAATCAACTTGTCTTCCAGCAAAATTCCTATTTTTTTACATAACAAAATACATAAAAATGACAAAGTCACAATTTTGTCTTAAAAAGTTAGAAATGGAACATTTCCGATAGCATGTGAAGGCAGCATGAAGCATGGGACAATTACTGGGTGTAAAGGCCATGAATATTTTCACAATGAAATTGAAATTATGATATTGAGTTGAGTTAATATAACTCGTTTTATATATATATATATATATATATATATATATATATATATATATATATATATATATATTATATATATAATTGTGGTTTTAATTTTTTTTTAAACCCATTAATACAATGGCCTTAACACAATTTTTCTAAACTGCCTTTTATTGTATTACTTTTCATTTATTCATTTATTCATTCATTCATTTTTTTGTTTCTTTCATGTATTTTTGTTTTTCAAAATGTTTAAGCAATGTCCTTTTATCATGAATGTGTATGCAGACTTGATTATACTGTTTATTATACCTTTATTATACAATTTATTGTGATTATACCAATAATGAAATTCCTAATTAATTTCTTTAAACTGTTATGTTCAGAAAATTGAATTGTTTCTAGCAGAATGATAAAAACTTGATATATAAAGAAGAATGTAAAACAAATTAAGTTTCAGAAATATTGGACTATCTTTGCTGCTTCATCCTCATCAACACTTGAAATACTGAGAAACAGGTAAGATGATTTTTATGTTTTAACATATTGATATATTGTATTATATTGATATAACATAAAAACATTTACCACTTTGTAAAGTTGACTGTTTACTGACTGCATTAGTCATTTTGTATGAAGGCTTGTAATAATAAATAATTTGTAAAAAAAAAAAAAAAAAAAAAAAATCCTAATCAGAATCTCATCATCTACAGGTACAACATTCCATTGCACGTAACTCCATGGCTAACCACTCAAAAAAAAAAAAAAAAAACAGTTTGACTGCAGAAAAATTTGCTACACCATTACAGCACCATGAACATCCTAGACAGTTGACTGAAGGCAAGTTGGTTTCATGGATTCAAGCTGTAAATTCCAAATATTGACTATGATCCGTATGCCTAACTTCAACAACAATTAACATTCAAGGGATGAGACTACATTTTTCCTCTTTGTCCAGTTTTGTGACTTTGCACTGTCTGGAGATTTATATTTCTGTTCTTGGATCTCATCAGTGGAAAAAAAAACATGGTATTTTTCTCTTATTTTGCTCCATACTTGCACTCAGTAGGCCTTGAACTACAACTGACACCATTCACTTCATTAAGTCACTTTACTTAAGCACAAATGTCAGATGCTCTGGTTGTCTGCTCTCATTTAAGACTGTATTCTGCAGAGTTCCTGTCTCCATATCTCCAGCATTTCTTCAGAGTTCTTGTCTTCAGTGTTTTCCTTTTCTGTTACCCCATGTCTCCCTGTGTATGGCATTACCTGGATAACTAAATGAAGATGAAGTATGTGCATTTTTGGTACCTCATCTCTGTCAATTTCCTCACCAAATCTCCAAATGAATACTTGGAGCTGGCTTCCGCCATGTATTTGGAGGATGAGTTCCTAATGACGATGTTCCATGGAGGTTTGGATGAAACATTATGATCAAAGATACTCTGGGATAGTAACAACTGGTTATTGCAGCAATATACTGTATCCTGTATTCTCAGTCGATCTGCTGCCAGATTGCCTCATCCTTTCCCTGCAGAACCCGAGTCTGTTCCAGTGTCAGTTCCAGCCCCTGAGCTTATCCAAGAGTTTGCTCCAGCCCCAGAGGTTATCTTAAGAGTCCATGTCAACGAAATGAGCCCCAGAGACAGATTTCATCGAAAGACCTTGTCACCTAGACGGCCATCGAGACAAGACCACGGGAACCAGAAGAGTCGTCTGCACAACCAATTTACTGAAACCTGGAATTAAACTGATGATTTAATCTGGCCAGAGGAGAATGGCACTCTATTTTGACACACTATTTCCCTATCTAATACTTTGAAGCACTTTGCTTTAATACAATCTGAATTGCAATTACCCCACTTCTAAACACGCTTTTGCCACAGACTTCTCTCAGAAACCCATCATGCCCTAGAATCATTGGATGACTGAGCTATCAGCACCTCCTTAGTTCCCGGAGTAACCGTTGCTGCTCTGGAGACACCCTAGTCTGACAGCACTGTCTTGCTTACCTTTCCAATAACAACCATGTATCCACAGCACCCACCCTCCTCTGTGGTACTGTTCTTGGCTTGAGGATGCACCTTCATCAATACAGTACACACAAGTCAAAAATATATCTTTTTTATTTTATTTAATACTTTTCATGTACTACTTTAATTTTTTTATGTATATGAGTTTGTGATTTCATTCACAAAATTTCTTACTGTAATGTTTAGAAACAAAAAACAGAAATATAATGGATGAATGTACAAATTAATTATATTTTTTCAAATTTTCTTTTTTTATTTGTGTGTGTGTTTCTGTATTTTATATTGATTTTAATGACTTTAGGGTTTTTGAATTGGATTCACAATATTTCTGAATATAATGTATGCAAACAAATGAAATTCAATGAATGAATGACTTTTATTTATTTATTTATTTATTACTTTTTTGGACTTAATGTTTTATTTAAATTTATTTAAATGCCCCCCCATACTTCAAAATTGTTATCTATTATTAATTTTTATTTTTATTTTTTTTATTTTTTGTTTTATTTTTTATTTTTTAATTGGTTATTGGTTTTTTGGATTTTTTACAAAAGACTCAGCATATATTAATATATGGAAATAATTACATTGAATGAATGAATTAATATGTATTTGTAACTGCTGGACATATTTCAGTTAAAAATTTTATATGCTGTATTTTTTTTTTATTATCAATGTATTACCATATCATTTAAAACTTTTATTCTCATGTAATACTTTGTATGATTTTTTTTCTTTTCTTTTTTTTCTTTTTTCTTTATTTTTGAATGTTTGAAACAATTTGAATTTCTCTTTTTTTTTGATGTATTTTTTTTTATGGTTTATTTTGTTTTTTCTTTTTTTTTGATTCAGAATTGAATGTATGGAAACAATTGAAATTTCTATTGATGTCTTTATTGTGTGCATATGCTTTTATATACTGCTGTAAAAAATTCCTGAAACTACCTAAACTGATAAACTGATAAAGGGTGTATAGGTAATGTACAAATTATTTATTAGCAATAACATGTTAAAATGTGTATTTGTTTGACATAATCATTTGATTGTTTTTCTATATTATATATGTTTTTCTAAAATAAAAAAAACATTTCTGTGAATTGTGCACAAATATTGTTTTTAAATAGAGACCTCTTTTAGATAGTTCTTTACAATAGTTTAAACAAATCAATGAAGAAACTATGGAAACCTGCACCTGACCAATTAATACTAGCTACTTACCTATTTTATTTTTCTAATTTAATTAATTAATAAATTAATTAATTAATTATTTATTTTATTTTTATAATTTTATCTTTTTTATTTTTAATTTTATTAATGAGATTTCTTTGTTTAGTTTTATGATTTTGACTTCTCACATTAGTTGTATGCTATTGCTGTCTAATTTGTTGTTTATAATAACAATTTCAGGTTTAAATTTAATCATAATGTGGCATAATTGTCAAAACTAATATGCATGTATAAATAAAGAGGTAAACTTGGACAAAATGTAGTTTAAAATCAGTTTCACTGTATTTCTAAAGCACATTTAAAAACAACAATAGTTTAACAAAATGCTGTACATAAAGGAGGTAAAACAAATATCAAAAATAAAGACAAAAAATAAAACCACACCTGTCAAACTAAATTAAAAGCCAAAGAATAGAAATTAAGACTAGTTTTAAGGGCAGACACAGTTAGATTCATCTTCACAAACAATGGTAATGAATTCCAGAGTTTAGGGGCAGCTACTGCAAAAGCACAATATTCCCTATGCTTCAGTCTTTATGCTAAGAACAGCCCAGCAGCATAAGGTCAGCAGACCTCAGAGACCTGGATGGAGTGTGCAATTGTACTAGATCAGAAAGGTAGGTTGGAGCTAGGCTATGATGTAAGGATTTATAAGTAAGCATTAACACATTAAAATAAATTTTAAAACGAACTGCAAGCCAATTTAGGGAATCCAATAAGGGGGAAATATGTTCCTGCAGCATTATGCAGTAACTGTGTGAGAAATGTAATAACAATGATTTTATAATGTCTATATTCAATAAAGTTCAATACAAAAGTTAAATATGAGAATTCAACTATATAAGTAGAATGAACCAATGAGTGATCATTTTTTGCCATCTACTGGTTGTATTTGTACTTGTAGGAAATGCAGCATACATATATAGTATTTTTAACCTTTTTAAGTATTACAGTATCAATTTATGTCCAATCCCTATAAGATTTTGCACGCTCATTTAGAATCATATAACCCATAAGTTTATGTAGTTTTGTTTTATTTTAGATATTTTAGGCTTATGGGTATATTTGGGTAGTATTCAACAGTTTTTTTTATATAATTATTGACCTATAAACTGTAGAGTATTGCACTGCACTAATTTTATTGATTTTAAGTTTAAAAGCTATGACTAGTTCACAAAAGTAGTTTTATTTTTAAATAAATCAAATATTTAAAGTGGAAGTTAAACAGTCACTATTTAGTAAAGTGATTTCCACTTTAATTAAAAACAAATGTAACAAACACAATTGTTGTAATCACTTTAAATAAAAAATATGTTTTGTTATAGTTTTTAAAGCAAGGGCACCAACCCCCTGACATAGAATCCTGGGGTACTGCAAGATGCCAGCGCCCTTAATCTACAAGCTATAACAAAACATATATATATATAGAAAACACATTAAAATTATTAAAATTTGTAATTATATTTTTATTTTTTTTTTTTAAATGGTTTCATTAATCGTGTTTGTTATACTTCTTTTAGTTAAGGTTGAAATCACTTTACTAAATAATGAATACTTGACTTACTACTTCACTTCCACTTTAAAAACAGTTTACTTGACAACAAGAGTCCTAGAAGCAAAGTTGTTCAAAAAGAGGAAAGCTGTCATATGATATGAATATTTTGTGTATGTGTCATTATATTATAATTTTATGGCAATTTGAAGTAACTTACAATAGAAGTATTCTCCATGAAACTTTGCTTGCTTGTTAAGATTCTCAATCTGATTGAGCGTAAAACAGAGGACTAGTTCACAAAAGTAGGGTTTTAACATAATTGAAAATATTTATTGAATGATTTGACAGCAATGGTTCTTGAAGCAAAGTTGCTCATTATGAGGAGATTACATTATTGAATTGTGTTATTGAGAGGCGTAAGTTGGTCTTGGCCAACATGGATGCAAGACTGACAGTAAAACACATCCAATATAGAGAATAGGCTCAGACACACACAAACAAGAATGAAACACTGCTGAAACACGCATGAACTGAAATTAAATTATTAAACTAGTATATTAATACTCTATAAGCATATTCACACACAGACACACACATACACAAACGTACATGCACACAAATTTTGTAGCAGATATACATAATTGAATTAGGTGATGGGTGTCAACAGTTATTGCAAGTCTTCTCTTTTAAGAGTGTATATGTCATTTTCAGGTTTCACTGTAAACATAATCTGGCAAAATTGTAAAAAATGTCTGTATGAACAAAATGGTAAACTTTGACTCAATGAGATGTAAAATGTTATAACAGTGATTTTATAATGTTTAATTATAAATCCATAAGTAAATCTATTAAATATACTGTTTTAGAGTTTAAAAAGCCAAATAGTGGTCTTCCGCTGCCATCTAGTGGTTATAAATTGCAATTTCTCATACTACACTGTTTTTAACCTTTTTAACTATTAGAGTGTTATTTTTTGCCCAATCTCTCTTAAATTTTGCATGCTTGTTTAGAATGAAATTATGCATTATTTTACACAGTCTTGAGAATTTGTGGGCTTTCTGTTTGTATTAATAGGCCTTTGGGTACACTACGTAAGGAACATATTATAAAATGACCGGTTTATAGTTGTCCAAATGCAAATGTTCAACATTTTTTGATAATTATTGAGAGGCTAGAGAATTGTACTGTAGTGGTTTTATTGATTTACAGCTTAAACCCTTAAACTAGTTCATTCTTATTTAATTTATTTTATATAATATTTAATTAACAGTTTTATTGACAACATTGGTCCCAGAGGCAAAGTTGTTCAGAATGAGGATATCTATCATATGATATGAAGATCTAGTGTTTGTGTGAATATATGAGCATTTTCATCCAATTTGAGGCCATTTACCATATAAAATTTGTGTTTTTGAGACCTTTTCTACTGTTATAGCCCCACCTATGGTCTGATCTCCATGAAACTTTGCATGCTTGTTCAGAGTAATCTGACACATGTTTTCACCAAGTTTCGTAAAGTTTTGAGATTTCATTTAGGATTTATAGGCTTTTGGGTATTTTGGCCAAGCCCCTTTTCTAAATTAACCTTTTATAGTTAACCAAAGGACAAAATGGAATTTTATTTTTTTGATTTTTGATTTAGGGTTTATAGGGAATTGTTCAGTAGTGGTTTGATCGAGATTAAGTGAAAAAACCTAGGACTAGTTTTGCAAAAGTAAGTTTTTAACTTATTTGTGAATATTTAATTAACGATTTGATTGACAGCATTAGGCCTAGAGGCAAAGTTGTTCAGAATGAGGTGATCTATCATATGATATGAAGCTCTAGTGTTTGTGTGAATATATGACCATGTTCTACAATTTGAGGTCATTTTCTATAGAAATCTTGTGTTTTTTGATGCCCTTTTAACTGTTATAGCGCCACATATGGTCCGATCTCCATGAATCTTTGCATGCTTGTTAAGAGTCATCTGTCACATGTTTTCAACAAGTTTCATAAAGTTTTGAGTTTTCATTTAGGTTTTATAGGCTTTTGGGTATATTTGGCCATGCCCCTTTTAAAAATGACCCAGTTATAGCTAACCAAAGGACAAAATTCAACATTTTTTTTGATAATTATTGATCTAGAGAGTCCAGAGAATATTACTGCAGTGGTTTGGTTCTGATTGGGCGAAAAACCTAGGACTAGTTCGCAAAAGCAGGTTTTTAACATATTTGTGAATAATTAATGAACGATTTGATTGACAGCAATGGTTCTTGAGGCAAAGTTGTGCATTATGAGGAGATCTATCAAATGATATGCATATTGTGTGAATCTGTGTAACACCACGTGATTACTGAGCCAAAACACTCATTAGCGCCAACTAGTGGCCGATTTCTTTCAAAATTGTGACAGACCTTTAGGGCCATGATTCGAACATGCCCACCGAGTTTTGTTCCGATCAACTTCTGTTAACCTTGTTTAATAGGTCCTTAAAATTATTTGGCCAATGGCGGCCATGTTTTTTGAGATATGCAAATGTCCTCATAGACACTTATGCCCCTTCAGACAAAGATACTGCATACCAATTTTCATGTCGATCAGACAAATGGTTGCCTAGTTATAGCCATTTATGTGTTTTTTTTGTGTTTTATAGCGCCCCCAAGTGGCAGAGGTGCGCAATTTTTTTTTGTTTTACCAAAGATTGAGCTTATACATATGTGTACCGAGTTTGGTGAAGATATCTCATTCTGTTCAAGAGTTATAGTCAAAATAGCATTTGGCTAACGTTAGCATAGACGCTTTTTGGTGTACTGTTTCGCGTAAGAATTGAAATTTCAACTTTTTTTTGATAATTATTGATATTCAGTGTACAGAGAATATTTCTGCAGTGGTTTGGTTTGGATAAGGTGAAAAACCTAGGACTAGTTCGCAAAAGAAGGTTTCGGATATAACACAATTTTGCGGAAAAACCGTGCGTCGTAGAGCAAAAATTTCGGACTCCACTTTTGTTCGGACTGACCCAAGGATTACAACGATGTAAAGTTTTTGAGTCTACGTCAAACGGTTTACGACTGCGGGCCAAAAATGTCTGAAATTTTTTTGTTTTTTGCGCTGTAGCGCCCCCGTTAGGCCGATTGGGTCGAGAGTTTGATAGGTTCTCCCCAAATTGAGCTCTACAATCTGGCCAAATTTCAAGTCTCTAGGCCTTACGGTTTGGTCTGCACGATCAGTTTTTAGGGAAGAAGGGAATAATAATAATAATATAATAAATAAAATCCTAACAATTACAATAGGGTTTCAGCACTTCGTGCTCGAACCCCTAATAAATATAGCTGCAAGCAGCGATTACCGGGATTCAAGCACTTTAAGATCTTTGGGGTGGTCTCGGCCAACCTGGATGTATGGCTGACAACCTTTGACTCAATGAGATTTTAAATGTTATAACAGTGGTTTTATAATGTTTTGGCATGAATCCATAAAACCTTTGAACAGTACTGTTTAAGTTAGTTGAATGAGCCCATTAGTGGTCTTCCGCTGCCATCTAGTGGTTATAAATGGCAATTTCTCATACAACACTGTGTTTTTAAAAATTTATAACTATTAGAGTGTTATTTTTTGCCCAATCCCTCTTAAATTTTGCATGCTTCTCTAGAATGAAAATATGCATTATTTTACACAGTTTTGATAATTTGTGGGCTGTCTGTTTGTATTAATATGCCTTTGGGTACACTATGTTAAGAACATATAATAAAATGACCGGTTTATAGTTGTCCAAATGCAATTGTTTAAATTTTTTTTTTTTGATAATTATTGACCTACAGTGTCTAGAGAATTGTACTTCAGTGGTTTTATTGATTTTCAGCTTAAACCGTTGGACTAGTTTGCAAAAGTAGCTTTTTTAAATAATCTTGAAATATTTAATTCACAGTTTTATTGACAACATTGGTCCAAAAGTTTTTCAGAATGAGGTGTTCTATCATATGATATGAAGATTTAGTGTTTGTGTGATTATATGAGCATTTTCAACCAATTTGAGGGTATTTACCATATAAATCTTGTGTTTTTGAGGCCTTTGTAACTGTTTTTAGCACCACCTATGATCCGATCTCTATGAAACTTTGCATAATTGTTAAGAGTCATCGGACAAATGTTGTCATCAAGTTTCGTAAAGTTTTGAGTTTTCGTTTAGGTTTTATAGGCTTTTGGGTATTTTGGCCACACCCCTTTTCTAAATTAACCTGTTATAGCTAACCAAAGGACAAAATTTAACATTTTTTTGATAATTATTGATCTAAAGAGTCCAGAGAATTGTTCTGTAGTAGTTTGATCGAGATTAAGTGGAAAACATAGGACTAGTTCGCAAAATTATGTTTTTAACATATTTGTGAATATTTAATGAACGATTTGATTGACAACATTAGTCCCAGAGGCAAAGTTGTTCAGAATGAGGAGATCTGTCATATGATATGAAGATCTAGTGTTTGTGTAAAACTATGATCATGTTCTATAATTTCAGGTCATTTTCCATTGAAATCTTGTGTTTTTGAGGAATTTTTTTTAATGTTATAGCACCAGCTATGGTCCGATCACCATGAAACTTTGCATGCTTTTTAAGAGTCATTTGAGATATGTTTTAACCAAGTTTCGTAAAGTTTTGAGTTTTCGTTTAGGTTTTATAGGCTTTTTAGTATATTTGGCCACCCCCTTTAATAAATGACACTGTTACAAGTAACAAAAGGAAAAATTTCAACATGTTTTGGATAATTATTGATCTAGAGAGTCCAGAGAATATTACTGCAGTGGTTTGGTTCCGATCGGGTAAAAAACCTAGGACTAGTTCGCAAAAGTATGTTTTTAACATATCTATGAATAATTATTGAACGATTTGATTGACAGCAATGGTTCTTGAGGCAAAGTTGTGCATTATGTGGAGATCTATCAAATGATATGCATATTGTGTTGATATGTGAAACACCACATGATTACAGAGCCATAAAACTCGTTAGCGACAACTAGTGTCCAATTTATTTCAAAATTCTTACAGACCTTAAGGTCCATGAGTCGAACATGCCCACCGAGTTTCGTTCCGATTGACCTCCGTTAACTCCTTCAAATAGTTGCTTAAATTTGTTTGGCCAATGGCGGCCATGTTTTTTTGAGATATGTGAATGTCCTCAAAGATACTTGTGCCCCTTCAGACAAAGACACTGCGTACCAATTTTCAAGTTGATCGGACCAATGGTTGACTAGTTATAGCCATTTATGTGTTTTTTGTGTCTTATAGCGCCCCCAAGTGGCAGAGGTGCACAATTTTTTTTATTTGACCAAAGATTGAGCTTATACATATATGTACCAAGTTTGGTGGAGATATCTCATTCTGTTCAAGAGTTATAGCTAAAATAACATTTGGCTAATGTTAGCATAGACGCTTTTTGGCGTACTGTTTCGCGCGAAAATTGAAATTTCTACTTTTTTTTGATAATTATTGATCTAGAGAGTCCAGAGAATATTTCTGCAGTGGTTTGGTTCCGATTGGTTGAAAATCCTAGGACTAGTTCGCAAAAGTAGGTTTCGGATATAACACAATTTTGCGGAAAAACTGTGCGTCGTACAGCAAAAATTTTGGACTCCAGTTTTGTTCGGACTGACCCAAGGATTACAACGATGTAAAGTTTTTGAGTCTACGTCAAACGGTTTACGACTGCGGGCCAAAAATGTCTGAAATTTTTGTATTTTGCGCTGTAGCGCCCCCGTTAGGCCGATTGGGTCGAGACTTTGATAGGTTCTCCCCAAATTGAGCTCTACAATCTGGCCAAATTTCAAGTCTCTAGGCCTTACGGTTTGGTCTGCACGATCAGTTTTAGGGTCAATTACACAGTATTGTATTGATATTTATTATATAATATTTTTTGTTTTTATGTTATTAATGGAAAATTACTATTTGATGTATGAATTAATGAATATTAATTGTAATTGTATAAGATGCAGAATGTTGTGTTTAAATGTGTTATAGCACTTTAAGACCTTTAGAGTGGTCTCGGCCAACCTGGATGTATGGCTGACAAACTTTGACTCAATGAGATTTTGAATGTTATAACAGTGGTTTTATAATGTTTTGACATGAATCCATAAAACCTTTGAACAGTACTGTTTAAGTTAGTTGAATTAGCCCATTAGTGATCTTCCGCTGTCTTATAGTGGTTAAAAATGGCAATTTCTCATACAACACAGTGTTTTTTTTTAAATTTATAACTATTAGAGTGTTATTTCTTGCCCAATCCCTCTTAAATTTTGCATGCTTCTCTAGAATGAAAATATGCATTATTTTACACAGTTTTGATAATTTGTGGGGCTGTCTGTTTGTATTAATAGGCCTTTGGGTACACTATGTAAAGGACATATTATAAAATGACCGGTTTTATAATTGTCCAAATGCAATTGTTCAACTGTTTTTTTTGTTTTTTTTTTGATAATTATTGACCTACACAGTCTAGAGAATTGTACTTCAGTGGTTTTATTGATTTTCAGCTTAAACTGTTGGACTAGTTTGCAAAAGTAGCTTTTTTAAATAATCTTGAATATTTAATTAACAGTTTATTTGTCAAAATTTGTCAAAAAGTTTTTCAGAATGAGGTGCTCTATCATATGATGTGAAGATCTATTGTTTGTGAATATATGAGCATTTTCAACTAATTTGAGTCTATTTACCATATAAATCTTGAGTTTTTGTGAGGCCTTTGTAACTGTGTTTTCCATTTACCATATAAATCTTGTGTACTTGAGACATTTTCTATTGTTAAGAGTCATCTGACAGATGTTGTCATCAAGTTTCATAATATTTTGAGTTTTCCTTTAGGTTTTATAGGCTTTTGGGTATTTTGGCCACACCCCTTTTCTAATTTAACCCGTTATAGCTAACCAAAGGACAAAATTCAACATTTTTTTTGATAATTATTGATCTTAAGAGTCCAGAGAATTGTTCTGTAGTAGTTTGATCGAGATTAAGTGGAAAACCTAGGACCAGTTCGCGAAAGTATGTTTTTAACATATTTGTGAATATTTAATGAACGATTTGATTGACAACATTAGTCCCAGAGGCAAAGTTGTTCAGAATGAGGAGCTCTGTCATATGATATGAAGATCTAGTGTTTGTGTAAAACTATGATCATGTTCTACAATTTCAGGTCATTTTCCATTGAAATCTTGTGTTTTTGAGACTGCTTTTTTAATGTTATAGCGCCAGCTATGGTCCGATCACCATGAAACTTTGCATGCTTCTTATGAGTCATTTGAGATATGTTTTCACCAAGTTTCGTAATGTTTTGAGTTTTCGTGTAGGTTTTATAGGCTTTTTAGTATATTTGGCCACACCCCTTTAATAAATGACACTGTTACAAGTAACCAAAGGAAAAATTTCAACATGTTTTGGATAATTATTGATCTAGAGAGTCCAGAGAATATTACTGCAGTGGTTTGGTTCCGATCGGGTAAAAAACCTAGGACTAGTTCGCAAAAGTAGGTTTTTAACATATTTGTGAATAATTATTAAACGATTTGATTGACAGCAATAGTTCTTGAGGCAAAGTTGTGCATTATGAGGAGGTCTATCAAATGATATGAATATTGTGTTGATATGTGAAACACAACGTGATTACAGAGCAAAAAAACTCGTTAGCGCCAACTAGTGGCCGATTTCTTTCAAAATTCTTACAGACCTTAAGGTCCATGAGTCGAACATGCCCACCGAGTTTCGTTCCGATTGACCTCCGTTAACCCCTTCAAATAGGTGCTTAAATTTGTTTGGCCAATGGCGGCCATGTTTTTTTGAGATATGCGAATGTCCTCAAAGAAACTTGTGCCCCTTCATACAAAGACAATGCATACCAATTTTCAAGTTGATCGGACCAACGGTTGACTAGTTTTAGCCATTTATGTGTTTTTTGTGTCTTATAGCGCCCCCAAGTGGCAGAGGTGCGCAATTTTTTTTTATTTGACCAAAGATTGAGCTTATACATATTTGTACCAAGTTTGGTGAAGATATCTCATTCTGTTCAAGAGTTATAGCTAAAATAACATTTGGCTAACGTTAGCATAGACGCTTCTTGGCATACTGTTTTGCGATAAAATCAAAATTTCAAATTTTTTTTTTGGATAATTATTGATAAAGAGTGTCCAGAGAATATTTCTGCAGTGGTTTGGTTCCGATCGGTTGAAAATCCTAGGACTAGTTCGCAAAAGTAGGTTTCGGATATAACGCAATTTTGCGAAAAAAAACCGTGCGTCGTAGAGTACAGCAAAAATTTCTGACTCCACTTTTTTTCGGACTGACCCAAGGATTACAACGATGTAAAGTTTTTGAGTCTACGTCAAACGGTTTACGACTGCGGGCCAAAAATGTCTGAAATTTTTGTATTTTGCGCTGTAGCGCCCCCGTTAGGCCGATTGGGTCGAGACTTTGATAGGATCTCCCCAAATTGAGGTCTACAATCTGGCCAAATTTCAAGTCTCTAGGCCTTACGGTTTGGTCTGCACGATCAGTTTTAGGGCAGAAAAAAAAACTCATTGCAATTATAATTGGTAATATAGCTGCAAGCAGCAATTACCGGGGTTCAAGCAGTTAAAGGACTTTGAGGTGGTCTTGACCAACTTTGATGTATGGCTGACAGTTAAACACATCCAAATGTCATAAAAGAATAGGCTCAGTTACATACAAAAATAGCCACACACACACACACACATTGTGTGTTACACACACTGAAATTAAATGATTGACAAAACTTTTATATTAATACTCTATAAGCCATATTTTCACGAAGACACACATACACACATACACACTGTGTGTTTTTAACCTTTTTAACCATTAGAGTGATATTTTTTGCCCAATCTCTCTTAAATTTTGCATGCTTGTTTAGAATGAAATTATTATTTTTTTATTTTACACATGCTTGTCTTGAGAATTTTTGTGGGCTTTTGTGGGCTTAGCTCTGTTTATATTAGTAGGCCTTTGGTTACACTACGTAAAGAACATATCAGAAAATGACCAGTTTATAGTTGTCCAAATGCAATTGTTCAACTTTTTTTTTGGATATAATATTGACCTAGATTAGCTAGAGAATTCTACTGAAGTGGTTTTTTAGGTTTTGATTTTCAGCTTAAAAAACCTTGAACTAGTTTGATAATTAATTAGCTTATTTCATTTGCGAAAATATTTTATATAATATTTAATTAACAGTTTTATTGACAACATTGGTCCCAGAGGCAAAGTTGTTCAGAATGAGGATATCTATCATAAGATATGAAGATCTAGTGTTTGTGCGAATAAATGAGCATTTTCAACCAATTTGAGGCCATTTACCATATAAAATTTGTGTTTTTGAGACCTTTTGTACTGTTATAGCGCCACCTATGGTCCGATCTCCATGAATCTTTGCATGCTTGTTAAGAGTCATCTGCCACATGTTTTCACCAAGTTTCATAAAGTTTTGACTATTTGTTTTGGCTTTATAGGCTTTGGGGTATGTTTGGCCAATCCCCTTTTCTAAATTACCCCTTTAAAGCTAACCAAAGAACAAAATTCAACATTTTTTCGATAATTATTGATCTAGAGAGTCCATAGAATATTACAGCAGTGGTTTGGTTCCGATCGGGCAAAAAACCTAGGACTAGTTCGCAAAAGTATGTTTTTAACATATTTGTGAATAATTCATGAACGATTTGACTGACAGTAATGGTTCTTGAGGCAAAGTTGTGCATTATGAGGAGATCTATCAAATGATATCCATATTGCATGCATATGTGAAACACCACGTGATTACAGAGCCAAAAAACTTGTTAGCGCCAACTAGTGGCCGATTTCTTTCAAAATTCTTACAGACCTTTAGGGCCATGAGTCGAACATGCCTACCAAGTTTCGTTCTGATTGACCTCCGTTAACCTTGTCTAATAATAGCTCAAATTTCATTGGCCAATGGCGGCCATGTTTTTTTAGATTTGCGAATGTCCTCAAAGGTACTTGTGCCCCTTCAGACAAAGACAATGCATACCAATTTTCAAGTCGATCGGACCAACGGTTGCCTAGTTATAGTTATTTATGTGTTCTTTTGTGTCTTATAGCGCCCCCAAGTGGCAGAGGTGCGCAATTTTTTTTATTTGACCAAAAATTGAGCTTATACACATGTGTACCAAGTTTGGTTAAGATATTTCATTCCGTTCAAGAGTTATAGCTAAAATAAAATTTGGTTCACGTTAGCATAGACGCTTTTTGGCGTACTGTTTCGCGTAAGAATCGAAATTTCAACCTTTTTTTCGATAATTATTGATATTGAGTGTTGAGAGAATATTTCTGCAGTGGTTTGGTTCTGATCGGGTGAAAAACCTAGGACTAGTTCGCAAAAGTAGGTTTCAGATATAACTCAATTTTGCGAGAAAACGATGCGCCGTAGAGCGAAAAAAGCAGCAGAGCAATTTTGTTCGGGCTAACCCAAGGATTGCAACGATGCCATGTTTTTTGAGTCTACGACAAACGGTTTTCGAATGCGGGCCAAAAATGTCTGAAAAATTTTAGTTTTTTGCGCTGTAGCGCCCCCGTTAGGCCGATTGGGTCGAGACTTTGATAGGTTCTCCCCAAATTGAGCTCTACAATCTGGCCAAATTTCAAGTCTCTAGGCCTTACGTTTGGTCTGCACGATCAGGTTTAGGGCAGAAAATTGAGCTAATACAATCTAATAATAATTTCAAGTTAATCTAATTTACGGTTTGGTCTGCACGATCAGTTGAACCCCTAATAAAGAAAAATAATAACAATTACAATAGGGTTTCATAATTCGTGCTTGAAATAATAAATAATATAGCTGCAAGCAGCGATTACCGGGGTTCAAGCACTTTAAGACCTTTGGGGTGGTCTCGGGCAGCCTGGATGTATGGGTGACAAACTTTGACTCAATGAGATTTTAAATGTTATAACAGTGGTTTATAATGTTTTGACATGAATCCATAAATCCTTTGAACAGTACTGTTTAAGTTAGTTGAATTAGCCCATTAGTGATCTTCCGCTGCCATCTAGTGGTTAAAAATGGCAATTTCTCATACAACACTGTGTTTTTTTTAAAATTTATAACTATTAGAGTGTTATTTTTTGCCCAATCCCTCTTAAATTTTGCATGCTTCTCTAGAATGAAAATATGCATTATTTTACACAGTTTTGATCATTTGTGGGCTGTCTGTTTGTATTAATATGCCTTTGGGTACACTATGTTAAGAACATATAATAAAATTGACTGGTTTATAGTTGTCCAAATGCAATTGTTTAATTTTTTTTTTTTTTTTTTTTTTTTTTGATTATTGTTTATATAGAGTGTCTAGAGAATTGTACTTCAGTGGTTTTATTGATTTTTAGCTTAAATCTTGAATATTTAATTAACAGTTTTATTGACAACATTGGTCCAAAAGTTTTTCAGAATGAGGTGCTCTGTCATATGACATGAAGATCTAGTGTTTGTGTGAATATATGAGCATTTTCAACCAATTTGAGGCCATATTTACCATATAAATCTTGTGTTTTTGAGCCTTTTTGTACTACTGTTATAGCACCACCTATGGTCCGATCTCCATGAAACTTTGCATGCTTGTTAAGAGTCATCTGCACCTATGGTCCGATCTCCATGAAAAGTTTTGAGTTTTCGTTTAGGTTTTATAGGCTTTTGGGTATTTTTGCCACACCCCTTTTCTAAATTAACCTGTTATAGCCTAACCAAAGGACAAAATTCAACATTTTTTTGATAATTATTGATCTAAAGAGTCCAGAGAATTGTTCTGTAGTAGTTTGATCGAGATTAAGTGGAAAACCTAGGACTAGTTTGCAAAAGTAAGTTTTTAACTTATTTGTGAATATTTAATGAACGATTTTATTGACAACATTAGTCCCAGAGGCAAAGTTGTTCAGAATGAGGAGATCTGTCATATGATATGAAGATCTAGTGTTTGTGTGAAATCTATGATCATGTTCTACAATTTCAGGTCATTTTCCATTGGAAATCTTGGGTTTTTGAGTACTTTTTTTAATGTTATAGCGCCAGCTATGGTCCGATCTCCATGAATCTTTGCATGCTTCTTAAGAGTCATTTGAGATATGTTTTCACCAAGTTTCGTAAAGTTTTGAGTTTTCGTTTAGGTTTTATAGGCTTTTGGGTATATTTGGCCACGCCCCTTTTAATAAAGGACACTGTTACAAGTAACCAAAGGACAAATTTCAACTTTTTTTCGATAATTATTGATATTGAGTGTCCAGAGAATATTACTGCAGTGGTTTGGTTCCGATCGGGTGAAAAACCTAGGACTAGTTTGCAAAAGTAGGTTTTTAACATATTTGTGAATAATTATTAAACGATTTGATTGACAGCAATGGTTCTTGAGGCAAAGTTGTGCATTATGAGGAGATCTATCAAATGATATGCATATTGTGTTGATATGTGAAACACCACGTGATTACAGAGCCAAAAAACTCGTTAGCGCCAACTAGTGGCCGATTTCTTTCAAAATTCTTACAGACCTTTAGGTACATGAGTCGAACATGCCCACGGAGTTTCGTTCCGATTGACCTCCGTTAACCCCTTCAAATAGGTGCTTAAATTTATTTGGCCAATGGCGGCCATGTTTTTTGAGATAAGCGAATGTCCTCAAAAGTACTTGTGCCCCTTCAGACAAAGACAACTGCATACTAATTTTCAAGTCGATCGGACCAACGGTTGCCTAGTTATAGCCATTTATGTGTTTTTTGTGTCTTATAGCGCCCCCAAGTGGCAGAGGTGCGCAATTTTTTTTATTTGACCAAAGATTGAGCTTATACACATGTGTACCAAGTTTGGTGAAGATATCTCATTCCGTTCAAGAGTTATAGCTAAAATAACATTTGGCTAACGTTAGCATAGACGCTTTTTGGCATACTGTTTCGCGCAAAAATCGAAATTTCAACTTTTTTTGGATAATTATTGATATTGAGTGTCCAGAGAATATTTCTGCAGTGGTTTGGTTCCGATCGGTTTAAAATCCTAGGACTAGTTCGCAAAAGTAGGTTTCGGATATAGCTCGATTTTGCGAGAAAACGGTGCGTCGTAGAGAAAAAAATTTTTGAGTTTGGTTTTGTTTGGTATGACCCAAGGATTACAACGATGTAAAGTTTTTGAGTCTACGTCAAACGGTTTACGACTGTCGGCCAAAAATGTCTGAAATTTTTGTATTTTGCGCTGTAGCGCCCCCGTTAGGCCGATTGGGTCGAGACTTTGATAGGTTCTCCCAAATTGAGCTCTACAATCTGGCCAAATTTCAAGTCTTTAGGCCTTACGGTTTGGTCTGCACGATCAGTTTTGCACGAATAATATATAATTTAATAATAATAATAATAATAATAATAATAATAATAAAAATCTTAGCAATTTCAATAGGGTTTCAGCACTTCGTGCTTGAACCCCTAATAAATATAGCTGCAAGCAGCAATTACCGGGGTTCAAGCACTTTAAGACCTTTGAGGTGGTCTAGGCCAATCTGGATGTATGTCTGACAAACTTTGACTCAATGAGATTTTAAATTTTATAACAGTGGTTTTATAATGTTTTGACATGAATCCATAAAACCTTTGAACAGTACTGTTTAAGTTAGTTGAATTAGCCCATTAGTGATCTTCTGCTGCCATCTAGTGGTTAAAAATGGCAATTTCTCATATAACACTGTGTTTTTTTTAAATTTATAACTATTAGAGTGTTATTTTTTGCCCAATCCCTCTTAAATTTTGCATGCTTCTCTAGAATGAAAATATGCATTATTTTACACAGTTTTGATAATTTGTGGGCTGTCTGTTTGTATTAATAGGCCTTTGGGTACACTATGTTAAGAACATATAATAAAATGACCGCTTAAGAGTTGTCCAAATGCAATTGTTTAAAATTTTTTTTTTTTGATAATTATTGACCTACAGAGTCTAGAGAATTGTACTTCAGTGGATTTATTGATTTTCAGCCTTAACTGTTGGACTAGTTTGCAAAAGTAGCTTTTTTTAAATAATCTTGAATATTTAATTAACAGTTTTATTGACAACATTGGTCCAAAAGTTTTTCAGAATGAGGTGCTCTATCATATGACATGAAGATCTAGTGTTTGTGTGAATATATGAGCATTTTCAACCAATTTGAAGCTATTTACCATATAAATCTTGAGTTTTTCAGGCCTTTGTAACTTTTTAGCACAACCTATGATCCGATCTCTATGAAACTTTGCATAATTGTTAAGAGTCATCGGACAAATGTTGTCATCAAGTTTCGTAAAGTTTTGAGTTTTCGTTTAGGTTTTATAGGCTTTTGTGTATTTTGGCCATACCCCTTTTCTAAATTAACCCGTTATAGCTAACCAAAGGACAAAATTCAACATTTTTTTGATAATTATTGATCTTAAGAGTCCAGAGAATTGTTCTGTAGTAGTTTGATCGAGATTAAGTGGAAAACCTAGGACTAGTTCGCGAAAATATGTTTTTAACATATTTGTGAATATTTAATGAACGATTTGATTGACAACATTAGTCCCAGAGGCAAAGTTGTTAAGAATGAGGAGATCTGTCATATGATATGAAGATCTAGTGTTTGTGTAAAACTATGATCATGTTCTATAATTTCAGGTCATTTTCCATTGAAATCTTGTGTTTTTGAGGACTTTTTTTAATGTTATAGCGCCAGCTATGGTCCGATCACCATGAAACTTGGCATGCTTCTTAAGAGTCATTTGAGATATGTTTTCTCCTAGTTTCGTAAAGTTTTGAGTTTTCGTTTAGGTTTTATAGGCTTTTTAGTATATTTGGCCACATCCCATTAATAAATGACACTGTTACAAGTAACCAAAGGACAAATTTCAACATGTTTTGGATAATTATTGATCTAGAGAGTCCAGAGAATATTACTGCAGTGGTTTGGTTCTGATCGGGTAAAAAACCTAGGACTAGTTCGCAAAAGTAGGTTTTTTAACATATCTGTGAATAATTATTTAACGATTTGATTGACAGCAATGGTTCTTGAGGCAAAATTGTGCATTATAGGAAGATCTATCAAATGATATGCATATTGTGTTGATATGTGAAACACCACGTGATTACAGAGATTTAAAAACTCGTTAGCGCCAACTAGTGGCCGATTTCTTTCAAAATTCTTACAGACCTTAAGGTCCATGAGTCGAACATGCCTACCGAGTTTCGTTCCGATTGACCTCTGTTAACCCCTTCAAATAGGTGCTTAAATTTGTTTGGCCAATGGCGGCCATGTTTTTTTGAGATACGCGAATGTCCTCAAAGAAACTTGTGCCCCTTCAGACAAAGACAATGCATACCGATTTTCAAGTCGATCGGACCAACGGTTGACTAGTTATAGCCATTTATGTGTTTTTTTGTGTCTTATAGCGCCCCCAAGTGGCAGAGGTGCGCATTTTTTTTTATTTGACCAAAGATTGAGCTTATACATATATGTTCCAAGTTTGGTGAAGATATCTCATTCCGTTCAAGAGTTATAGCTAAAATAACATTTGGCTGACGTTAGCATAGACGCTTCTTGGCATACCGTTTTGGCGCTAAAATCAAAATTTCAACATGTTTTGGATAATTATTGATCTACAGAGTCCAGAGAATGTTTCTGCAGTGGTTTGGTTCCGATCGGTTGAAAATCCTAGGACTAGTTCGCAAAAGTAGGTTTCGGATATAACTCAATTTTGCGGAAAAACCGTGCGTCGTAGAGCAAAAATTTTGGACTCCACTTTTGTTCGGACTGACCCAAGGATTACAACGATGTAAAGTTTTTGAGTCTACGTCAAACGGTTTACGACTGCGGGCCAAAAATGTCTGAAATTTTTTGTTTTTGCGCTGTAGCGCCCCCGTTAGGCCGATTGGGTCGAGACTTTGATAGGTTCTCCCCAAATTGAGCTCTACAATCTGGCCAAATTTCAAGTCTCTAGGCCTTACGGTTTGGTCTGCACGATCAGTTTTAGGGCAGAAAAAAAAAACTATCATTGCAATTATAATTGGTAATATAGCTGCAAGCAGCGATTACCGGGGTTCAAGCACTTTAAGACCTTTGGGGTGGTCTCTGCCAGTCTGGATGTATGGCTGACAAACTTTGACTCAATGAGATTTTAAATGTTATAACAGTGGTTTTATAATGTTTTCACATGAATCCATGAAACCTTTGAACAGTGCTGTTTAAGTTAGTTGAATGAGCCCATTAGTGATCTTCCGCTGCCATCTAGTGGTTAAAAATGGCAATTTCTCATACAACACTGTGTTTTTAAAATTTATAACTATTAGAGTGTTATTTTTTGCCCAATCCTTCTTAAATTTTGCATGCTTCTCTAGAATGAAAATATGCATTATTTTACACAGTTTTGATAATTTGTGGGCTGTCTGTTTGTATTAATAGGCCTTTGGGTACACTATGTAAAGAACATATTATAAAATGAATGGTTTGTACTTGTCCAAATGCAATTGTTCAACATTTTTTTTTTTTATAATTATTGACCTACAGAGTCTAGAGAATTGTACTTCAGTGGTTTTATTGATTTTCAGCCTAAACTGTTTGACTAGTTTGCAAAAGTAGCTTTTTTAAATAATCTTGAATATTTAATTAACAGTTTTATTGACAACATTGGTCCAAAAGTTTTTCAGAATGAGGTGCTCTATCATATGATGTGAAGATCTAGTGTTTGTGAATATATGAGCATTTTCAACTAATTTGAGGCTATTTACCATATAAATCTTGAGTTTTTGAGGTCTTTGTAACTGTTTTTAGCACCACCTATGATCCGATCTCTATGAAACTTTGTATAATTGTTAAGAGTCATCTGACACATGTTGTCATCAAGTTTCGTTAAGTTTTGAGTTTTCGTTTAGATTTTATAGGATTTTGGGTATTTTGGCCCCACCCCTTTTCTAAATTGACCTGTTATAGCTAACCAAAGGACAAAATTGAATTTTTATTTGATAATTATTGATCTAAAGAGTCCAGAGCATTGTTCTGTAGTAGTTTGATCGAGATTAAGTGGAAAACCTAGGACTAGTTCGCGAAAGTATGTTTTTAACATATTTGTGAATGTTTAATGAACGATTTGATTGACAACATTAGTCCCAGAGGCAAAGTTGTTCAGAATGAGGAGATCTGTCATATGATATGAAGATCTAGTGTTTGTGTAAAACTATGATCACTTTCTACAATTTCAGGTCATTTTCCATTGAAATCTTGTGTTTTTGAGGACTTTTTTTAATGTTATAGCGCCAGCTATGGTCCGATCACCATGAAACTTTGCATGCTTCTTAAGAGTCATTTGAGATACGTTTTGACCAAGTTTTGTAAAGTTTTGAGTTTTTGTTTAGGTTTTATAGGCTTTTTAGTATATTTGGTCACACCCCTTTAATAAATGATACTGTTACAAGTAACCAAAGGACAAATTTCAACATGTTTTGGATAATTATTGATCTAGAGAGTCCAGAGAGTATTACTGCAAGTGGTTTGGTTCCGATCGGGTAAAAAACCTAGGACTAGTTCGCAAAAGTAGGTTTTTAACATATCTATGAATAATTATTGAACGATTTGATTGACAGCCATGGTTCTTGAGGCAAAGTTGTGCATTATGAGGAGATCTATCAAATGTTATGCATATTGTGTTGATATGTGAAACATCACGTGATTACAGAGCCATAAAACTCGTTAGCGCCAACTAGTGGCCGATTTCTTTCAAAATTCTTACAGACATTAAGGTCCATGAGTCGAACATGCCCACCGAGTTTCGTTCCGATTGACCTCCGTTAACCCCTTCAAATAGGTGCTTAAATTTGTTTGGCCAATGGCGGCCATGTTTTTTGAGATATGCGAATGTCCTCAAAGATACTTGTGCCCCTTCAGACAAAGACAATGCATACCAATTTTCAAGGTTGATCGGACCAACGGTTGACTAGTTTTAGCCATTTATGTGTTTTTTGTGTCTTATAGCGCCCCCAAGTGGCAGAGGTGCGAAATTTTTTTTGTTTTACCAAAGATTGAGCATATACATATATGTACCAAGTTTGGTGAAGATATCTCATTCTGTTCAAGAGTTATAGCTAAAATAACATTTGGCTAAAGTTAGCATAGACGCTTCTTGGCATACCGTTTTGCGCTAAAATCAAAATTTCAACATGTTTTGGATAATTATTGATCTAGAGTGTCCAGAGAATACTTTCTGCAGTGGTTTGGTTCCGATCGGTTGAAAAATCCTAGGACTAGTTCGCAAAAGTAGTTTTGGATATAACACAATTTTGCGGAAAAACCGTGCGTCTTAGAGCAAAAATTTCGGACTCCACTTTTGTTCGGACTGACCCAAGGATTACAACGATGTAAAGTTTTTGAGTCTACGTCAAACGGTTTACGACTGAGGGCCAAAAATGTCTGAAATTTTTTGTTTTTTGCGCTGTAGCGCCCCCGATAGGCCGATTGGGTCGAGACTTTGATAGGTTCTCCCAAATTGAGCTCTACAATCTGGCCAAATTTCAAGTCTCTAGGCCTTACGGTTTTGGTCTGCACGATAATAATACGGTTTTTAGGGGCAGAATAAGAATAATAATAATAATAATAATAAAATCCTAACAATTACAATCAGCACTTCGTGCTTGAACCCCTAAATATAGCTGCAAGCAGCGATTACCGGTGTTCAAGCACTTTGAGACCTTTGGGGTGGTCTCGGCCAACCTGGATGTATCCTAAGTTTAAAATCAAAATGGATGATAACAGGCTAACTGGAGCACACACACGTGCTTGAACCCCTAATATATAAATACTCTATAAAGCATATGCACAGCTGGTTTCACCGGGGTGCTACATGCACACCATTTTGTTGCAGATATAGGTATTTGAAATAAGTGATAGGTGACAATTAAAACTGGGTTCAAGCTTCTTTAAGAAGAGTTAGATGTCAATTGCAGTTTGGCCAATAAGCATGTGATGTTGGCCAAACTGTAATCACAATTGTCCATATATTTCTCCTGACAAAGTGGAAAAACGTTGACTCAATGAGATTTTGTTATAACAGTTGTTTTTTAGTTTTTGGCATGAAATCCATAAAACCTTTGAACAGTACTGTTTAAGTTAGTTGAATGAGCCCATTAGTGATCTTCGGCTGCCATCTAGTGGTTAAAAATGGCAATTTCTCATAAACACACTGTGTTTTTAAAATTTATAACTATTAGAGTGTTATTTTTTTGCCCAATCCCTCTTAATTTTGCATGCTTCTCTAGAATGAAAATTATGCATTATTTTTACACCGTTTTGATAATTTGTGGGCTGTCTGTTTGTATTAATAGGCCTTTGGGTACACTATGTAAAGAATGACTGGTTTATAATTGTCCAAATGCCAATTATTAAACATTTTTTTTTTTTGATAATTATTGACCTACAGAGTCTAGAGAATTGTACTTCAGTGGTTTTATTGATTTTTCGCTTAAGCCCTTGGACTAGTTTGCAAAAGTAAGCTTTTAAAAATAATCTTGAATATTTAATTAACAGTTTTATTGACAACATTGGTCCAAAAAGTTTTTCAGAATGAGGTGCTCTATCATATGATATGAAGATCTAGTGTTTGTGTGAATATATGAGCATTTTCAACCAATTTGAGGCCTATTTACCATATAAATCTTTGTTTTTGAGGCCTTTTTCTACTGTTTTTAGCGCCACCTATGATCTGATCTCTATGAAACTTTGTATGCTTGTTAAAGAGTCATCTGACACATATTTTCATCAATTTTCGTAAAGTTTTGAGTTTTCGTTTAGGTTTTATAGGCTTTTGGGTAATTTGGCCACACCCCCTTTTCTAAATTAACCCTGTATAGCTAACCAAAGGACAAAATTCAACAACATTTTTTGAATAATTATTGATCTAAAGAGTCCAGAGAATTGTTCTGTAGTGTAGTTTGATCGAGATTAAGTGAAAAACCTAGGACTAGTTCGCAAAAGTACTTTTTTAACTTATTTCTGAATATTTAATGAACGATTTGATTGACAACATTAGGCCCAGAGAGGCAAAGTTGTTCAGAATGAGGAGATCTCTATCATATGATATGAAGATCTAGTGTTTTTGTGAATATATGATCATGTTCTACAATTTCAGGTCATTTTCATAGAAATCTTGTTTTTTTGAGGACTTTTTTAAATGTTATAGCGCCAGCTATGGTCCGATCACCATGAAACTTTGCATGCTTCTTAAGAGTCATTTTGAGATATGTTTTCACCAAGTTTCGTAAAGTTTTGAGTTTTCATTTAGGTTTTATAGGCTTTTTAGTATATTTGGCCAAACCCCTTTAATAAATGACCCCGTACCAAGTAACCAAAGGACAAATTTCAACATGTTTTGGATAATTATTGATCTAGAGAGTCCAGAGAATATTACTGCAGTGGTTTGGTTCCGATCGGGTAAAAAACCTAGGACTAGTTCGCAAAAGTAGGTTTTTAACATATTTATGAATAATATTGAACGATTTGATTGACAGCAATGGTCTTGAGGCAAAAGTGTGCATTATGAGGAGATCTATCAAATGATATGCATATTGTTTGATTGATATGTGAAACACCACGTGATTACAGAGCCATAAAAACTCGTTAGCGCCAACTAGTGGCCGATTTCTTTCAAAATTCTTACAGACCTTAAGGGCCATGAGTCGAACATGCCCACGAGTTTCGTTCCGATTGACCTCCGTTTTAACCTTGCTTAAAAATAGGTGCTTAAAATTTGTTTGGCAATGGGCGGGCCATGTTTTTTTGAGATATGCGAATGTCCTCAAAGAAACTTGTGTCCCTTCATACAAAGACAATGCACACCAAT
Source organism: Cyprinus carpio (assembly GCF_018340385.1). Classification (NCBI taxonomy): domain Eukaryota; kingdom Metazoa; phylum Chordata; class Actinopteri; order Cypriniformes; family Cyprinidae; genus Cyprinus; species Cyprinus carpio. The sequence continues at coordinate 384,088 of NC_056573.1, read as the reverse complement.
TTTCAAGTCGATCGGACAAACGGTTGCCTAGTTATAGCCATTTATGTGTTTTTTGTGTCTTAAAGCGCACCCAAGTGGCAGAGGTGCGCAATTTTTTTTATTTGACCGAAGATTGAGCTTATACATATGTGTACCAAGTTTGGTGAAGATATATCATTCCGTTCAAGAGTTATAGCTAAAATAACATTTAGCTAACGTTAGCATAGACGCTTTTTGGGATACTGTTTCGCGCTAAAAATCAAAATTTCAAATGTTTTTTTTGATAATTATTGATAATTCAGTGTCCAGAGAATATTTCTGCAGTGGTTTGGTTTGGATCGGTTTTTGAAAATCCTAGGACTAGTTCGCAAAAGTAGGTTTCGGATATAACACAATTTTGCGGAAAAACCGTGCGTCGTAGAGCAAAAATTTCGGACTCCACTTTTGTTTCGGACTGACCCAAGGATTACAACGATGTAAAGTTTTTGAGTCTACGTCAAACGGTTTACGACTGCGGGCCAAAAATGTCTGAAATTTTTGTACTTTGCGCTGTAGCGCCCCCGTTAGGCCGATTGGGTCGAGACTTTGATAGGTTCTCCCCAAATTGAGCTCTACAATCTGGCCAAATTTCAAGTCTCTAGGCCTTACGGTTTGGTCTGCACGATCAGTTTTAGGGCAGAAAAAAAAAACTATCATTGCAATTATAATTGGTATTAAAGCTGCAAGCAGCGATTACCGGGGTTCAAGCACTTTAAGACCTTTGGGGTGGTCTCGGGCCAACCTGGATGTATGGCTGACAAACTTTGGCTCAAGGAGATTTTAAATTTTATAAAAGTGGTTTTATAATGTTTTGACATGAATCTATTAAAACGTTTGAACAGTTCTGTTTAAGTTTGTTGAATGAGCCCATTATTGATCTTCCGCTGCCATCTAGTGGTTAAAAATGGCAATTTCTCATACAACACTGTGTTTTTTTTAAATTTATAACTATTAGAGTGTTATTTCTTGCCCAATCCCTCTTAAATTTTGCATGCTTCTCTAGAATGAAAATATGCATTATTTTACACAGTTTTGATAATTTGTGGGCTGTCTGTTTGTATTAATAGGCCTTTGGGTACACTATGTAAAGGACATATTATAAAATGTCCGGGTTATAATTGTCCAAATGCAATTGTTCAATTTTTTTTTTTTTGATAATTATTGACCTACAGAGTCTAGAGAATTGTACTTCAGTGGTTTTATTGATTTTTAGCTTAAACCATTGGACTAGTTTGCAAAAGGTAGCTTTTTTAAATAATCTTGAATATTTAATTAACAGTTTTATTGACAACATTGGTCCAAAAGTTTTTCAGAATGAGGTGCCTCTATCATATGATATGAAGATCTAGTGTTTGTGTGTGAATATATGAGCATTTTCAACCAGTTGAGGCTATTTACCATATAAATCTTGAGTTTTTGAGGCCTTTTCTACTGTGTTTAGCACCACCTATGATCCGATCTCTATGAAACTTTGTATAATTGTTAAGAGTCATCTAACACATGTTGTCATCAAGTTTCATAAAGTTTTGAGTTTTCGTTTAGGTTTTATAGGCTTTGGGTATTTTGGCCACACCCCTTTTCTAAATTAACCTGTTATAGCTAACCAAAGGACAAAATTTTATTTTTTTTGATAATTATTGATCTAGAGAGTCCAGAGAAATGTTTCTGTAGTAGTTTGATCGAGATTAAGTGGAAAACCTAGGACTAGTTTCGCAAAAGTATGTTTTTAACATATTTTGTGAATATTTAATGAACGATTTGATTGACAACATTACTCCCAGAGGCAAAGTTGTTCATAATGAGGAGATCTGTCATATGATATGAAGATCTAGTGTTTTTGTTTAAAAACTATGATCATGACCTACAATTTCAGGTCATTTTCCATTGAAATTTTGTGTTTTTTGAGGACTTTTTTTAATGTTATAGCGCCAGCTATGGTCCGATCACCATGAAACTTTGCATGCTTCTTAAGAGTTAGTTTTGATATGTTTTCACCAAGTTTCGTAAAGTTTTGAGTTTTCGTTTAGGTTTTTATAGGCTTTTTAGTATATTTGGCCACACCCCTTTAATAAATGATACTGTTACAAGTAACCAAAGGGCAAATTTCAACATGTTTTGGATCATTATTCATCTAGGGAGTCCAGAGAATATTACTGCAGTGGTTTGGTTCCGATTGGGTAAAAAACCTAGGACTAGTTCGCAAAAAGGTAGGTTTTTAACATATTTGTGAATAATTATTGAACGATTTGATTGACAGCAATGGTTCTTGAGGCAAAGTTGTGCATTATGTGGAGATCTATCAAATGATATGCATTTTGTGTTGATATGTGAAAATCCACGTGATTACAGAGCCATAAAACTCGTTAGCGCCAACTAGTGGCCGATTTCTTTCAAAATTCTTACAGACCTTATGGTCCATGAGTCGAACATGCCCACCGAGTTTCGTTTCGATTGACCTTCGTTAGAATATTCTAATAGGTGCTCAAATTTGTTTGGCCAATGGCGGCCATGTTTTTTTGAGATACGGGAATGTCCTCAAAGATACTTGTGCCCCTTCAGACAAAGACAATGCATAGCAACTTTTCAAGTCGATCGGACCAACGGTTGACTAGTTATAGCCATTTATGTGTTTTTTGTGTCTTATAGCGCCCCCAAGTGGCAGAGGTGCGCATTTTTTTTTATTTGACCAAAGATTGAGATTATACATATATGTTCCAAGTTTGGTGAAGATATCTCATTCTGTTCAAGAGTTATAGCTAAAATAACATTTGGCTAACGTTAGCATAGACGCTTCTTGGTGTACTGTTTTGCGCTAAAAATCCAAATTTCAAAATTTTTTGGATAATTATTGATCTAGAGAGTCCAGAGAATATTTCTGCAGTGGTTTGGTTCTGATCGGTTGAAAATCCTAGGACTAGTTCGCAAAAGTAGGTTTCGGAAATAACGCAATTTTGCGAAAAAAACCGTGCGTCGTAGAGCAAAAATTTCGGACTCCACTTTTGTTCGGACTGACCCAAGGATTACAACGATGTAAAGTTTTTGAGTCTACGTCAAACGGTTTACGACTGCGGGCCAAAAAATGTCTGAAATTTTTGTATTTTGCGCTGTAGCGCCCCCGTTAGGCCGATTGGGTCGAAACTTTGATAAGTTCTCCCCAAATTGAGCTCTACAATCTGGCCAAATTTCAAGTCTCTAGGCCTTACGGTTTGGTCTGCACGATCAGTTTTAGGGCAGAATAATAATAATAATAATAATGCAATAATAACAATTACAATATAGCTGCAAGCAGCGATTACCGGGGTTTCAAGCACTTTAAGACCTTTGGAGTGGTCTCGGCAACCTGGATGTATGGCTGACAAACTTTGACTCAATGAGGTGGTTTTAAATGTTGATAACAGTGGTTTTATAATGTTTTCACATTAATCCATGAAATCCATAAAACCTTTGAACAACTTCTGTTGTAAATGCAGCCATGAGCCCATTAGTGATCTTCCGCTGCCATCTAGTGGTTAAAAATGGCTATTTCTCATACAACACTTTGTTTTTAAAATTTATAACTATTAGAGTGTTATTTTTTGCCCAATCCCTCTTAAATTTTGCATGCTTCTCTAGAATGAAAATATGCATTATTTTACACAGTTTTGATAATTTGTGGGCTGTCTGTTTGTATTAATAGGCCTTTGGGTACACTATGTAAAGGACATATTATAAAATGACCGGTTTATAGTTGTCCAAATGCAATTGTTTAAAAAATTTTTTTTGGATAATTATTGACCTACAGAGTCTAGAGAATTGTACTTCAGTGGTTTTATTGATTGTTAGCTTAAACCGTTGGACTAGTTTGCAAAAGTAGCTTTTTTAAATAATCTTGAATATTTAATTAACAGTTTTATTGACAACATTGGTCCAAAAGTTTTTCAGAATGAGGTGCTCTATCATATGATATGAAGCTCTAGTGTTTGTGTGAATATATGAGCATTTTCAACCAATTTGAGGCCATTTACCATATAAATCTTGTGTTTTGAGACCTTTTCTACTGATTATAGCGCCACCTATGGTCTGATCTCCATGAAACTTTGCATGCTTGTTAAGAGTCACCTGATACATGTTTTCACCAAGTTTCGTAAAGTTTTTGAGTTTTCGTTTAGGTTTTATAGGCTTTTGGGTATTTTGCCCAAGCCCCTTTTCTAAATTAACCTGTTATAGTTAACCAAAGGACAAAATTCAATTTTGTTTTGATAATTATTGATCTAGAGAGTCCAGAGAATTGTTCAGTAGTGGTTTGATCGAGATTAAGTGTAAAACCTAGGACTAGTTCGAAAAAGTAAGTTTTTAACTTATTTGTGAATATTTAATGAACGATTTGATTGACAGCATTAGTCCCAGAGGCAAAGTTGTTCATAATGAGGAGATCTATCATATGATATTAAGATTTAGTGTTTGTGTGAATACTATGAACATGTTCTACAATTTGAGTTCATTTTCTATAGAAATCTTTTGTTTTTTGATGTTTTTTTAACTGTTATAGCACCACCTATGGTCCAATCTCCATGAATCTTTGCATGCTTGTTAAGAGTCATCTGCTAAATGTTTTCACCAAGTTTCATAAAGTTTTGAGTTTTCATTTAGGTTTTATAGGCTTTTTAGTATATTTGGCCACGCCCCTTATAAAAATTACCCAGTTATAGCTAACCAAAGGACAAATTTCAACATGTTTTGGATAATTATTGATCTAGAGAGTCCAGAGAATATTACTGCAGTGGTTTGGTTCCGATCGGGGTAAAAAACCTAGGACTAGTTCGCAAAAGTAGGTTTTTAACATATCTTGTGAATAATAATTATTGAAAGATTTGACTGAGAGCAATGGTTCTTGAGGCAAAGTTGTGGATTATGAGGAGATCTATCAAATGATATGCATATTGTGTTGTTGATATGTGAAACACCACGTGATTACAGAGCCAAAAAACTCATTAGCGCCAACTAGTGGCTGATTTCTTTCAAAATTCTTACAGACCTTAAGGTCCATGAGTCGAACATGCCCACCGAGTTTCGTTTCGATTGACCTACGTTAACCCCTTCAAATAGGTGCTTAAAATTGTTTGGCCAATGGCGGCCATGTTTTTTTGAGATACGCGAATGTCCGCAAAGATACTTGTGCCCCTTCAGACAAAGACACTGCATACCAATTTTCAAGTCGATCAGACGAATGGTTGCCTAGTTATAGCCATTTATGTGTTTTTTGTGTCTTATAGCGCCCCCAAGTGGCAGAGGTGCGCAATTTTTTTTATTTGACCAAAGATTGAGCTCATACATATGTTTACTGAGTTTGGTGAAGATATCTCATTCCGTTCAGGAGTTATAGTTAATATAGCATTTGGCTAACGTTAGCATAGACGCTTTTGGCATACTGTTTCGCGCTAAAATCAAAAATTTCAACTTTTTTTGGATAATTATTGATATTAGAGAGTCCAGAGAATATTTCTGCATTGGTTTGGTTCCGATCGGTTGGAAAATCCTAGGACTAGTTCGCAAAAGTAGGTTTCGGATATAACACAATTTTGCGGAAAAACCGTGCGTCGTAGAGCAAAAATTTCGGACCCCACTTTTGTTCGGACTGACCCAAGGTTTACATCGATGTAAAGTTTTTGAGTCTACGTCAAGCGGTTTAAGATCTACGGCTAAATATGTCTGAAAATTTTGTTTTTTGAGCTGTAGCGCCCCCGTTAGGCCGATTGGGTCGAGACTTTGATAGGTTCTCCCCAAATTGAGCTCTACAATCTGGCCAAATTTCAAGTCTCTAGGCCTTACGGTTTGGTCTGCACGATCAGTTTTAGGGCAGAAGAATAATAATAATAATAATAATTAAAGCTGCAAGCAGCGATTACCGGGGTTCAAGCACATTAAGGCCTCTGAGGTGGTCTCGGCCAACCTGGATGTATGGATGACAGTTAAACACATCCAAAATGGAGAACAGGCTAACAGACAGACACACACACTGAAAGTAAATTATTAGACTAATATATTAATACTCTATAAGCATATGCACACACACACACACACACACATATACAAAGACAAAGACACACATACATGCACACACATTTTGTTGCAGATATAGGTATTTGAAATATGTGATAGGTGACAATAAACTTATTGCAAGTCTTCTCTTTTTAAGAGTTTAGATGTCATTTTCAGGTTAAACTGTAATCATAATGTGGCCAAATTGTAAAAACTAACTGATATATCTGTATGAACAAAATGGAAAACGTTGACTCAATGAGATTTAATATGTTATAACAGTTAATTTATTAATGTTTTGGCATGAATTCATGAAACCTTTGAACAGTACTGTTTAACTTAGCTGAATGAGCCCATTAGTGGTCTTACGCTGCCATCTAGTGGTTATAAAATGCATTTACTCAAACAACTCTTTGTTTTTAAACGCTGACTGTTTATAGTGTTATTTTTTTGCCCAATCTTTCTTAAATTTTGCATGCTTGTTTAGAATGAAATTATGCATTATTTTTACACAGTTTTGATAATTTGTGGGCTTTCTGTTTGTATTAATAGGCCTTTGTGTACACTATGAAAAGAACATATTAAAAAATTACTGGTTTATAGTTGTCCAAATTCAATTGTTCAACATGTTTTTGATAATTATTGACCTTCAGAGTCTAGAGAATTGTACTTCAGTGGTTTTATTGATTTTCAGCTTAAATCCTTGGATTAGTTTGCTAAAGTAACTTTTTAAAATAATCTTGAATATTTAATTAACAGCTTTATTGACAACATTGGTCCCAGAGGCAAAGTTGTTCAGAATGAGGACATCTATCATATGATATGAAGATCTAGTGTTTGTGTGAATATATGAGGATTTTCAAACAATTTGAGGCCATTTACCATATAAATCTTGTGTTTTGAGACCTTTTCTACTGATATAGCGCCACCTATGGTCCGATCTTCATGAAACTTTGCATGCTTGTTCAGAGTCACCTGTTACATGATTTCACCAAGTTTCATAAAGTTTTCAGTTTTCGTTTAGGTTTTATAGGATTTTGGGTATTTTGGCCACACCCCTTCTCTAAATTAAGCTGTTATAGCTAACCAAAGTACAAAATTCAACATTTTTTTGATAATTATTGATCTAGTGAGTCCCGAGAATCGTTCTGTAGTGGTTTGATCGAGATTAAGAGAAAAACCTAGGACTAGTTCGCGAAAGTATGTTTTTAACATATTTGTGAATATTTAATGAACGATTTGATTAACAGCATTAGGCCTAGAGGAAAAGTTGTTCAGAATGAGGAGTTCTATCATATGATATGAAGATCTAGTGTTTCTGTGAATATATGAACATGTTCTACAATTTGAGGTCATTTTCTATAGAAATCTTGTGTTTTTTGATGTTCTTTTAACTGTTATAGCGCCACCTATGGGCCGATCTCCATGAATCTTTACATGCTTGTTAAGAGTAATCTTCTACATGTTTTCACCAAGTTTCATAAAGTTTTGAGTTTTCATTTAGGTTTTATAGGCTTTTCAGTATATTTGGCCGCGCCCCTTTTAAAAATGACCCAGTTATAGCTAACCAAAGGACAAAATTCAACATTTTTTTGATAATTATTGATCTACAGAGTCCAGAGAATATTACAGCAGTGGTTTGGGATCGGGTTGAAAATCCTAGGATTAAGCGATATAACACAATTTTGCGGAAAAACCGTGCGTCGTAGAGCAAAAATTTCGGACCCCACTTTTGTTCGGACTGACCCAAGGATTACAACGATTAAGCGAAAAACCTAGGACTAGTTCGCAAAAGCAGGTTTTTAACATATTTGTGAATAATTAATGAACGATTTGATTGACAGCAAAGGTTCTTGAGGCAAAGTTGTGCATTATGAGGAGATCTATCAAATGATATGCATATTGGGTGGATATGTGTAACACCACGTGATTACTGAGCCATAAAACTCATTAGCGCCAACTAGCGGCCGATTTCTTTCAAAATTCTTACAGACCTTTAGGGCCATGAGTCAAACATGCCCACTGAGTTTCGTTCCGATCAACCTCTGTTAACCTTGTTTAATGGGTGCTTAAATTTGTTTGGCCAATGGCGGCCATGTTTTTTGAGATACACGAATGTCCTCATAGATACTTGTGCCATTTTGGACAAAGACACTTTATACAAAATTTCCGGTCGATCAGTCCAACGGTTTTCCAGTTACAGTTTTTTCAATCTTATAGTGCCACCAAGTGGCAAATCTGCGTATTTTTTTTTATTTAACCAAAGTTTGTTCTCCTACATATGTCTAGCGAGTTTGGTGAAGATATCTAATTTTGTTCACAAGTTATAGTCTTTTGCGTAAAATTGGTTCTCGACTTACGAACGTTTTGGTGCCCCATTGCGACAGTGAGTTGAAAGTTCAACTTTTTTTTGATAATTGTCCATAATCAGTGTCCAGGGAATATTTCAGTAGTGGTTTAGTTCTGGTCGGGTGAAAAACCTTGGACTAGTTCGCAAAATTATCTTTATTAATTAATCTTGAATATTTAATTAAGAGATTTATTGAGAAAATTGTTCCCAGAGGCAAAGTTGTTCAGCATGAGAAGATCTATCTTACAATATGAAGATATAGTTTATGTGTGAATATATGAACCATTTTTTGTATAATTTATTTCTGTAATAATTGAAATATTGTGTTTTTGGAGACTTTATTTACTGGTATAGCGCCACCTATTGTCCGATATTCTTGAAACTTGGCATGCTTGTTAAGAGTCATGGGACACATGTTTTCACTGTGTTTCGTAAAGTTTTGAGGGTTTTTTTAGATTTTATAGGCATTTGGGTATTTTTTGGCCACGCCCCTTCTCTAAATGACAGTGTTACAAGTAAACAAAGCACAAAATTCAACATTTTTTTGATAATTATTAATCTAGAGCATCCAGAGAATTGCACTGCAGTCGTTTGATCGAGATTGAGCAAAAAACCTAGGACTAGTTCGCAAAAGTATGTTTTTAACATAATTGAGAATATTTAATGAACAATTTGATTGACAGCAATGGTTCTTGACACAAAGTTGCTTGGCATGAGGAGATCTATCCAATGATATGCATATTTTGTTGATGTGTGAAAAATTGTACAATATACAATCATTTACGTACTTGAAAAACGCAATTTCGCCCCCTAGTGGCCGATTTCTTTCAAAATTCTTACAGACCTTAAGGGCCATAAGTCGAACATGCCCACTGAGTTTCGTTCCGATCGACCTCCGTTAACCCTGTCAAATAGTTGCTTAAATTTCATTGGCCAATGGCGGCCATGTTTTTTGAGATACGCGAATGTCCTCATAGACGATATTGCCCCTTCAGACAAAGAAACTGCATACCATTTTTCAAGTCGATCGGACCAACCGTTGCCTAGTTATAGCTATTTATGTGTTTTTTCTGTCTTATAGCGCCCCCAAGTGGCAGAGGTGCGCAATTTTTTTTATTTGACCAAAGATTGAGCTTATACACATGTGTACCGAGTTTGGTGAAGATATCTCATTCCGTTCAAGAGTTATAGCTAAAATAACATTTGGCTAACGTTAGCATAGATGCTTTTTGACGTACTGTTTCGCGTAAGAATCAAAATTTCAACTTTTTTTTTGATAATTATTGATATTGAGTGTCCAGAGAATATTTCTGCAGTGGTTTGGTTCCGATCGGTTGAAAATCCTAGTACTAGTTCGCAAAAGTAGGTTTGGGCTATAGGTCAATTTTGCGGAAAAACCGTGCGTCGTAGAGCAAAAATTTCGGGCCCCACTTTTGTTCGGACTGACCCAAGGATTACAACGATGTAAAGTTTTTGAGTCTACGTCAAATGGTTTACGACTGCGGGCCAAAAATGTCTGAAATTTTTGTATTTTGCGCTGTAGCGCCCCCGTTAGGCCGATTGGGCCGGTTCTTTGTATCTGAGTAGCGAGCAAGACTACTACCTTTTGACCAAGTTTCAGCTCTCTAGGCCTTACGGTTTGGGCTGCACGTTCAGTTTTAAGGCGGAAGAATAATAATAATAATAATAATAATAATAATAATAAAAATCCTAACAATTACAATAGGGTTTCAGCACTGCGTGCTTGAACCCCTAATAATAATAATAATAATAATAAAAATCTTAACAATTTCAATAGGGTTTCAGCACTTCGTGCTTGAACCCCTAATAATAATAATAATCCTAACAATTACAAGAGGGTTTCAGCACTGCGTGCTTGAACCCCTAAATATAGCTGCAAGCAGCATTTACGGGGCCAAGCACTACAGGAGCAAGCTTCAGACGAACGGCTGGAATGAGTAATTAAAACCGTTTTAAGATTATTTTAGGCAAAATGGCCTGAAAACAATTAAGACAACAACTCGTAATAAGATTTATTGGCTTATCACGGTTGACCAGTAGGTGGCACTGTTACCAAACTAGTGTGGAATGGTCAGTGTGAGGTGACTATTGCACATACAAAATTTGGTGTCAGTATGTCAAAGCTTTGAAGAGATATAGCCTTGGAGTCATTTTGACGCAGTGCTTAAAGTTTTATAGCGGCGCTGTACGAAAACGGTTGCGTCTATCGACACGAAATCCACAAGTTTTTGTCAGCACAGTCTGAAGATGATTGTACTCGACTTTGTTCATAATCGGACCAAAGGTTGATGAGGAGAGCAAAAAAGTATGTTTTCAACATAAATCAAAATGGCCGACAGAAAGTTCAGCTTATTATGACATAATTGATATGTATGTTGTCGGCATGACCCAAGAAACATTTTGAGATCAGTTTCATTACAATAGGTCAATGAAATCAAAAAGTTATGAAATTTTCAAAAATGCTAATAAATAAGAATTAATGAATGTTTATTACTCCAGACCAATAGGTGGCGCTGTTACCAAATTGAAGTGGCATGATCAACTTGTGGTGACAATGGCACATGCAAAGTTTGGTGTAAATATGTCAAAGCTGTGCAGAGATACAGCCTCAGATATATTTTGGCATCCTTCCAACAAATTTGTTAATGCGCTAAACGAAAACGGTTTTGTATATCGACACGAAATCCATAACTTTTTGCCAGCATCTTCTGAAGATGATCTGAGTCATATTTGGTGAAAATTGGACTAACTGTCTAGGAGGAGTTTGAAAAATTAGGTTTTCAACATAAATCAAAATGGTGGACAAGAAGTTTGGCCAATTTTGTCGTAATTGGTATCGATGTTCTTGGCATGATCCAAACAATTTAGGGATACCACTTTCATTCCAATAGTCCAATGTATTCAAACGTTATTAGCATATATGTTAAATTTCTTTATAACTTTTGACCACAAGGTGGCGCTGTGCCCAAAGTTTTTGAGTACCATCAGGGCACGGTGTCGAACATTTTTGTAATTAGTGTCGTAACGATACGCTAATGCGTTTTTGAAATACATCAACTTAGATAATAATTCAAAATGGCCGACGCCCAAAATGGCTGACATGGGAAAACTGGGTATCATTTGATTCAACATGATGCACCAAATCTGAAGAGACCAGTTTTGTGATTTTTGGCCAAACAATTCAGAAGTTCTGTGCAAAAATATGCATTTTTCGTATCTCCAGACCACTAGGGGGCACTGCGCCGAAACACTGCAGGTAGCCTCAGGTCATGCTTGTTACAACATACACCAAGTTTGGTCTCAATACGCTAAACCGTTGCGGAGATATAGCCTCATAACTATTTTTGCGTGCTTTTTCTTGAATTCGTTTGTGTGTAATTCCAGAACGTTTTGAATAATCAACTTGAATTCCATAATTTTTTGCCAACATGGTCTGAAGATGATCTGAGCTAATTTTGGTGAGAATTGGACTAACCGTCTAGGAAGAGATAGAAAAAGTAATTTTTTCGAAAATCTAAAAATAGAAAAAAAACTAAACCTTGCGATTTTTGAATTTTGGGGTTCAATCGACTTGGCATGAGCCAAGGGTTCAGAGAAAAATATAATGTTCCTTCTGTACCTTATGGTTCAAACGTTATTAGCAGACATTTTTTGAAAGTTTGAACAAATGGTGGCGCTAGAGAGCTGGAGTTAGAGACTTTAAATTTGCGATGGTTAATGTTGACACCGTCCTCTATGAGTGTGCCAAATTTCACAACTTTCCCACAGTCGGTTCTATGGGCTGCTATAGACTTGCGGCGGAAGCGGAAGAATAATAATAATAATAATAATAATAATAATAATAATAAGAATCCTAACGGATACAATAGGTGCCTAAACACCTTCGGTGCTTGGCCCCTAAATATAGCTGCAAGCAGCAATTACGGGGCCAAGCACTACATGAGCAAGCTTCAGACGAACGGCAGGAATGAGTAATTAAAACCGTTTGAAGATTATTTTAGGCAAAATGGCTTGAAATCAATAAAGACAACAACTAGTAATAGGATTTATTGGCTTATCACGTTTGACCAATAGGTGGCGCTGTTGTCAAATTAGTGTGGAATGGTCAGTGTGAAGTGACTATTGCACATACAAAGTTTGGTGTCAGTATGTCAAAGTTTTAAGAGATATAGCCTTACAGTCATTTTGACACAGTGCTTAAAGTTTATAACGGCGCTGTACGAAAACGGTTTTGTCTTTCGACACGAAATCCACAAATTTTTGTCAGCACAGTCTGAAGATCATCTGATTCGATTTTGATGAAAATCGGACCAACGGTTGATGAGGAGTGCAAAAAAGTATGTTTTCAACATAAATCAAAATGGCCGACAGAAAGTTCGGCTTATTATGACATAATTGATATGTATGTTGTTGGCATGACCCAAGGAATAATTTGAGACCAGTTTCATTACAATAGGTCAATGAAATCAATAGTTATGAATTTTTCAAAAATGCTAATAATTAAGAATTAATGAATGTTTATTACTCCAGACCAATAGGTGGCGCTGTTACCAAATTGATGTGGCGTGATCAATTTGTGGTGCCAATGGCACATGCAAAGTTTGGTGTAAATATGTCAAATCTGTGAAGAGATACAGCCTCAGATACATTTTGGCATCCTTCCAGCAAATTCGTTGGTGCACTAAACGAAAACCGTTTCGTATATCGACACGAAATCCATAACTTTTTGCCAGCATCGTCTGAAGATGATCTGAGTCACATTTGATGAAAATTGGACTAACGGTCTAGGAGGAGTTTGACAAATTAGGTTTTCAACATGAATCAAAATGGTGGACAGGAAGTTTGGCCAATTTTGTTGTAATTGTTATCGATGTTCTCGGCATGATCCAAAGAATTTAGGGAGACCAGTTTCATTCCAATAGTCCAATGTATTCAAACGTTATTAGCATATATGGTAAATTTCTTAATAACTTTTGAACACTAGGTGGCGCTGTGCCCAAAGTTTTTGAGTACCATCAGGGCACGGTGTCGAACATTTTTGTAATTAGTGTCGTAACGATACGCTAATGCGTTTGTGAAATACAGCAACTTAGAAAATAATTCAAAATGGCCGACGCCCAAAATGGCTGACATGGGAAAACTGGGTATTATTTGATTCAATATGATGCACCAAATCTGAAGAGACCAGTTTTGTGATTTTTGGCCAAAACAATTCAGAAGTTCTGTGCAAAAATATGCATTTTTTGTATCTCCTGACCACTAGGGTGCACTGCACCGAAACACTGCAGGTAGCCTCAGGCTATTGCTTGTTACAATATACACCAAGTTTGGTCTCAATACGCTAAACCGTTGCGGAGATATAGCCTCATAACTATTTTTGCGTGTTTTTTCTTGAATTCGTTTGCGTGTTATTCCAGAAAGTTTTGAATAATCAACTTGAATTCCATAACTTTTTGCCAGCATGGTCTTAAGATGATCTGAGCTCATTTTGGTGAGAGTCGGACTAACCGTCTAGGAAGAGATAGAAAAAGTACTTTTTTCGAATATCTAAAAAATAGAAAAAAAACTAAACCTTGCGATTTTTGAATTTTGGGGTTCAATCGACTTGGCATGAGCCAAGGATTCAGAGAAAAATATAATGTTCCTTCTGTACCTTATGGTTCAGACGTTATTAGCAGACATTTTTTGAAAGTTTGGACAAATGGTGGCGCTAGAGAGCTGGAGTTAGAGACTTTAAATTTGGATGGTTAATGTTGACACTGTCCTCTATGAGTGTGCCAAATTTCACAACTTTCCCGCAGTCGGTTCTATGGGCTGCCATAGACTTGCGGCGGAAGCGGAATAATAATAATTATAATAATAATAAGAATCCTTAATGATAATATTGGTGGATAAGATAGTTCGGTGCTTGGCCCCTAAATATAGCTGCAAGCAGCAATTACGGGGCCAAGCACTCCAGCGGCATATTAAGGAGCTAAGCATGGCATGGAGCATCACACCAAATGCAACAATGAGCAATTACAGCAATTTTAGGATGATTGTAATTGAAATGGCAGAAAAATCATAAATACAAGCTCTAGTATTATGATTAAATGGCTTATCACTTTTGACCAACAGGTGGCGCTGTAATCAAATAATTTTGTTGTGTTCTGTGTGAGGTGACAATGGCATGCACAAAGTTTGGTGTCAGTAATCCAAAGCATTGCAGAGATACAGGCTGAAGTGTCATTTTGGCATCATGCCTGAAATTCGTCGCTGTGGTATGCGAAAACGGTTTCGTCTATCGACACAAAATCCATAACTTTTTGTCAGCATAGTCTGAAGATCATCTGATTCAATTTTGGTGAAAATCGGACCAACGGTTGATGAGGAGTTCGAAAAAGTAGGTTTTCAACATAAATCAAAATGGCGGACAGGAAGTTCAGCGTACTCTGGCATATTTGGTATCTATGTTGTCGGCATAAGCCAAGGAATATTTTGAGACCAGTTTCATTGCAATAGGCTAATGCTATAAGAAGTTACTAGCATTTTTCTAAATGTAATTATTAATGGTTAATGAATGATTTATTACGCTTGACCAATAGGTGGCGCTGTTACCAAATTGATGTGGCATGGTCAGTCTGAGGTGACAATGGCACATACAAAGTTTGGTACAAATATGTCAAAGCTTTGCCGAGATACAGCCTCAGATGTATTTTGGCATCTTACGAACAAATTCGTTGATGCGCTAAATGAAAACCGTTTCGTATATCAACGGTTATTTGTTTACTTTTTGTCAGCTTGGCCTGAAGATGATCCGAACCAAATTTGGTGAAAATCGGACCAACGGTTGATGAGGAGTTCGAAAAAGTAGGTTTTCAACATAAATCAATATGGCGGACAGGAAGTATGGCCAATTTTGGAATAATTGGTATCGATGTTCTCGGCAAGACCCAAAGAATACAGGGAGACCATTTTCATTTTAATAGTCAAATTTTTTCAAAAGTTATTAGCATTTTTAAGTTATTTCATTATAACTTTTGACCACAAGGTGGCGCTGCCACCAAACTTTTTGAGTAGAATCAGGGCATGGAGCCAAACATTTTTGTAATTATTTTCGTAACGATACGATAATGCGTTCAAAAAATACAGCATTTTAAAACATAATTCAAAATGGCCGACACCTAATATGGCTGACACATGAAAATTGGATATCGTTCGACTCGACATGACCCACCGAATCTAAAGAGACCAGTTTTGTTATTTTTGGCCAAACCATTCAGAAGTTATAAGCAAAAATATGCATTTTTCATATCTCCTGACCACTAGGTGGCGCTGCGTCGAAACACTGCAGGTAGTCTCAGGTCATGCTTGTTATAACAAACACCAAGTTTGGTCTCAATGCGCCAAACCGTTGCAGAGTTATAGCCTCACAAGCATTTTTGCGTGCTTTTCGTAGAATTTGTTCGCGTGGTATTCAAGAACTTTTGGACGAATCAACTTGAATTCCATAACTTTTTGCCAGCATGGTCTGAAGATGATCTGAGCCAATTTTCGTGAAAATCGGACTAACCGTCTAGGACGAGTTCGAAAAAGTAGGTTTTTCGAAACAATTGAAAATAGCGAAAAAACTAAACCTTGCGATTTTTTGAATTTCGGGGTTCATTCGACTTGGCCTGAGCCAAGGATTCAGAGGAAAAAATAATTTTCATTTTGTGGCGTACGGTTCAAAAGTTATTAGCATAAAAATATTGAAACTTTGGACAAGTGGTGGCGCTAGAGAGTAGGAGATAGAGACTTCAAATTTGCTACAGTTAATGCTGGGACTGTCCTCTATCAGTGTGCCAAATTATACAACTTTCCCGCAATCGGTTCTATGGGCTGCCATAGACTTGCGGCGGAAAGAAGAAGAAGAAGAAGAAGAAGAAGAAGAAGAATAATAATAACGCCAACGGATACAATAGGTGCCTACGCACCTTCGGTGCTTGGCCCCTAATAATAAAAAGAAATCTAACGATTTCAATAGGTGCCTCCGCACCTTCGGTGCTTGGCCCCTAATAAATATAGCTGCAAGCAGCAATTACGGGGCCAAGCACTCCAGAGGCAAATTGAGGAGCTAAGCATGGCATGGACCATCAGACCAAATGCAGAAAGGAGTAACTGAAGCCATATTAGGATGATTGTAATTGAAATGGCGGAAAAATCAATAAATACAAGCACTAGTATTATGATTAAATGGCATTTATCACTTTTGACCAACAGGTGGGCACCAAATTAAATCAAATCATTTTGGTGTGTTCTGTGTGAGGTGACAATGGCACACACAAAGTTTGGTGTCAGTATGCCAAAGCATTGCCAGAGATACAGCCTGAAGTGTCATTTTGTCATCATGCCTGAAATTCGTCGCTGTGGTATGCGAAAACGGTTTTGTCTATCAATACAAAATCCATAATATTTTGTCAGCACAGTCTGAAGATCATCTGATTCAATTTTGGTGAAAATCGGACCCAACGGTTGATGAGGAGTTCGAAAAAGTAGGTTTTCAACATAAATCAAAATGGCGGACAGGAAGTTCAGCAAACTGTGGCATATTTGGTATCTATGTTGTCGGCATAAGCCAAGGAATATTTTGAGACCAGTTTCATTGCAATAGGCTAATGCAATAAAAAGTTATTAGCATTTTTATAAATGTAATTATTGATGGTTAATGAATGATTTATTACTCTTGACCAATAGGTTACGCTGTTACCAAATTTATGTGGCGTGGTCAGTGTGAGGTGACAAGGGCACAGACAAAGTTTGGTGCAAATATGTCAAAGCTTTGCCGAGATAACACAGCCTCAGATGTATTTTGGCATCTTACGAACAAATTTGTCGATACGCTAAACGAAAACCCGTTTCGTCTATATCAACACAAAATCCATAACTTTTTGTCAGCTTGGTCTGAAGATGATCCGAACCAATTTTTGGTGAAAATCCGGACTAACGGTCTAGGAGGAGTTCGAAAAAGTAGGTTTTCAACCTTTAGGATCAAAATGGCGGGACAGGAAGTATGGCCAATTTTGGCATAATTGGTATCGATGTTGTCGGCATGACCCAAAGAATATCGAGACCAGACTTTTATTGCAATAGTCTAATTTTTTCAAAAGTTTTAGCATTTTTATGGTATTTCATTATAAATTTTGACCACAAGGTGGCGCTGCCACCAAAACTTTTTGAGTAGCTTCAGGGCATGGAGCCGGAAAACATTTTTGTAATTAGTTTTTGTAGCGATACGATAATGCGTTCTAAAAATACAGCATTTTGAAATCATAATTCAAAATGGCCGACACCTAAAATGGCCGACACGGGGAAAATTGGATATCATTCGACTTCGGCAATGATGACCCACCGAATA
Source organism: Cyprinus carpio (assembly GCF_018340385.1). Lineage (NCBI taxonomy): Eukaryota > Metazoa > Chordata > Actinopteri > Cypriniformes > Cyprinidae > Cyprinus > Cyprinus carpio. Next base: position 366,305 of record NC_056573.1, on the reverse strand, counting down.
TATAATGCGACCAGTTTTGTGATTTTGGGCAAACCCATTCAGAAGTTATAAGCAAAAATATGCATTTTTCATATCTCCTAACCACTAGGTGGCGCTGCGTCGAAAACACTGCAGGAAGTCTCAGGTCATGATTGTTTTATAACACACCCCACCCCCCAAGTTTTGGTCTCAATACGCCAAAACCGTTGTCGGAGTATATATAGGAAGCCTCACAAGCATTTTTGCATGTATTTCGATTTTTAGAATTTTTTTCGCGTGGTATTCGAGAACGGTTGGACGAATCACTTGAATTCCATAACTTTTTGCTTCAGCATCATCAGAAGATGATCTGAGCCAATTTTCGTGAAAATCGGACTAACCGTCTAGGACGAGTTCGAAAAAGTAGGTATTTTCGAACAATGAAAATAGCGAAAAAACTAAACCTTGCGATTTTTGAATTTCGTAGGTGCCTCAGGGTGCAAATATGTCAAAGCTTTGCCGAGATACAGCCTCAGATACCGGTATTTTGGCATCTTACGAACAAATTTGTCGATGCGCTAAACTAAAACCGTTTCGTATATCAACACAAAATCCATAACTTTTTGTCATTTTTGTGTGGATGTTATGAGAAAAATTTTTTGTGAATATGGGTAACGGTCTAGGAGGAGTTCGAAAAAGTAGGTTTTAACTTTAATCAAAATGGCGGACAGGAAGTATGGCCAATTTTGGCATAATTGGTATCGATGTTCTCGGCATGACCCAAAGAATATAGAGACATGACTTTTATTGCAATAGTCTAATTTTTTCAAAAGTTATTAGCATTTTTATGGTATTTCATTATAACTTTTGACCACAAGGTGGCGCTGCCACCAAACTTTTTGAGTAGCTTCAGGGCATGGAGCCAAACATTTTTGTAATTATTTTTGTAGCGATACGATAATGCGTTCTAAAAATACAGCATTTTGAAACATAATTCAAAATGGCCGACACCTAAAATGGCCGACACGGGAAAATTGGATATCATTCGACTCGACATGACCCACCGAATATAATGCGACCAGTTTTGTGATTTTTGGCCAAACCATTCAGAAGTTATAAGCAAAAATATGCATTTTTCATATCTCCTAACCACTAGGTGGTGCTGCGTCGAAACACTGCAGGAAGTCTCAGGTCATGATTGTTATAACACACACCAAGTTTGGTCTCAATACGCCAAACCGTTGCGGAGTTATAGCCTCACAAGCATTTTTGCATGTTTTTCGTAGAATTTTTTCGCGTGGTATTCGAGAACGGTTGGACGAATCAATTTGAATTCCATAATTTTTTGTCAGCATCATCAGAAGATGATCTGAGCCAATTTTCGTGAAAATCGGACTAACTGTCTAGGACGAGTTCGAAAAAGTAGGTTTTTCGAACAATTGAAAATAGCGAAAAAACTAAACCTTGTGATTTTTGAATTTCAGGGTTCATTTGACTTGGCCTGAGCCAAGGATTCAGAGGAAAAAAGAATTTTCATTTTGTGGCTTACGGTTCAAAAGTTATTAGCATAAAAATATTGAAATTTTGGACAAGTGGTGGCGCTAGAGAGTAGGAGATAGAGACTTCAAATTTGCTATATTTAATGCTGGGACTGTCCTCTATCAGTGTGCCAAATTATACAACTTTCCCGCAATCGGTTCTATGGGCTGCCATAGACTTGCGGCGGAAGAAGAAGAAGAAGAAGAAGAAGAAGAAGAAGAAGAATAATAACGCCAACGGATACAATAGGTGCCTACGCACCTTCGGTGCTTGGCCCCTAATAATAATAATAATAAGAATCCTAACGGATACAATAGGTGCCTAAGCACCTTCGGTGCTTGGCCCCTAATAAATATAGCTGCAAGCAGCAATTACGGGGCCAAGCACTACAGGAGCAAGCTTCAGACAAACAGCGGGAATGAGTGCTTAAAACCGTTTTAAGATTATTTTAGGCAAAATGGCTTGAAAACAATAAAGACAACAACTAGTAATAGGATTTTTTTGGCTTATCATGTTTGACCAGTAGGTTGCGCTGTTTCCAAATTAGTGTGGAATGGTCAGTGTGAGGTGACTATTGCACATACAAAATATGTTGTCAGTATGTCAAAGCTTTGAAGAGATATAGCCTTGGAGTCATTTTGACGCAGTGCTTAAAGTTTATAGCAGCGCTGTATGAAAACTGTTGCGTCTATCGACACGAAATCCATAACTTTTTGTCAGCACAGTCTGAAGATGATTGTACTCGATTTTGGTGATAATCGGACCAACGGTTGATGAGGAGTGCAAAAAAGTATGTTTTCAACATAAGTCAAAATGGCCGACAGAAAGTTCAGCTTATTATGACATAATTGATATGTATGTTGTCGGCATGACCCAAGGAATATTTTAAGACCAGTTTCATTACAATAGGTCAATGAAATCAAAAGTTATGAAATTTTCAAAAATGCTAATAATTAAGAATTAATGAATGTTTATTACTCCAGACCAATAGGTGGCGTTGTTACCAAATTGATGTGGCGTGATCAATTTGTGGTGACAATGGCACATGCAAAGTTTGGTGTAAATATGTCACATTTGTGCAGAGATACAGCCTCAGATACATTTTGGCATCCTTCCAGCAAATTTGTTGGTGCGCTAAACGAAAACCGTTTCGTATATCGACACGAAATCCATAACTTTTTCCCAGCATTGTCTGAAGATGATCTGAGTCACATTTGGTGAAAATTGGACTAACGGTCTAGCAGGAGTTTGAAAAATTAGGTTTTCAACATGAATCAAAATGGCGGACAGGAATTGTGGCCAATTTTGTCGTAATTGGTATCGATGTTCTCGGCATGATCCAAAGAATTTAGTGATCCCACATTCATTCCAATAGTCAAATGTATTCTAACGTTATTAGCATAAATGTTAAATTTCTTTATAACTTTTGACCACAAGGTGGCGCTGTGCCCAAAGTTTTTGAGTACCATCAGGGCACGGTGTCGAACATTTTCATAATTAGTTTCGTAATGATACGCTAATGCGTTTTTGAAATACAGCAACTTAGGTAATAATTCAAAATGGCCGACGCCCAAAATGGCTGACATGGGAAAACTGGGTATCATTCGATTCAACATGATTCACCCAATCTGAAGAGACCAGTTTTGTGATTTTTGGCCAAACAATTCAGAAGTTCTGTGCAAAAATATGCATTTTTCGTATCTCCAGACCACTAGGGGGCACTGTGCCCGAAACACTGCAGGTAGCCTCAGGTCATGCTTGTTACAACATACACCAAGTTTGGTCTCAATACGCTAAACCGTTGCGGAGATATAGCCTCATAACTATTTTTGCGTGCTTTTTCTTGAATTCGTTTGGACAAGTGGTGGCGCTAGAGAGTCTGAATGAGAGACTTCACGTTGGCTCTGGTTAATGTTGACACTGTCCTCTATTAGTGTTCCAAATTTCATAACTTTCCCGCAATCGGTTCTATGGGCTGCCATAGACTTGCGGCGGAAGCGGAAGAATAATAATAATAATAATAATAATAATAATAATAATAAGAAGAATCCTAACGGATACAATAGGTGCCTAAACACCTTCGGTGCTTGGCCCCTAATAATAATAATAATAAGAATCCTAACGGATACAATAGGTGCCTAAACACCTTCGGTGCTTGGCCCCTAATAATAATAATAATAATAATAAGAATCCTAACGGATACAATAGGTGCCTAAACACCTTCGGTGCATGGCCCTAATAATAATAACGCCAACGGTTTCAATAGGTGCCTACGCACCTTCGGTGCTTGGCCCCTAATAACGCCAACGATTTCAATAGATGCCTACGCACCTTCGGTGCTTGGCTCCTAATAATAAGAATCCTAACGGATACAAATGGGTGCCTAAGCACCTTCGGTGCTTGGCCCCTAATAATAATAATAAGAATCCTAACGGATACAATAGGTGCCTAAACACCTTCGGTGCTTGGCCCCTAAAAATAATCCTAAGGAAAACAATAGGGCTCTCGCCCTCCAGGCTTGAGCCCTAATAATCCTAAGGAAAACAATAGGGCTCTTCGCCCCTCCGGGCTTGAGCCCTAATAATAACAAATAATCCTAAGGAAAACAATAGGGCTCTCGCCCTCCAGGCTTGAGCCCTAATAATAAGAATAATCCTTAGGGGATCAATAGGGCCCTGCGCCCATTGGCTCGGGCCCTAATAAGAATAATCCTTAGAAAAACAAGAGGGCCCTGCGCCCATTGGCTCGGGCCCTAATAAACGGAGCAATTCCAATAGGGTCCTCGCACTGCAGTGCTCAGGCCCTAATAATAAACAAAGCAATAGGGTCCTCACACCATCGGTGCTCGGGCCCTAATAATAATAATAAACGAAACAATTCCATAGGGTCCTCACACCATCGGTGCTCGGGCCCTAATAATAATAATACAAAGCAGACAATACAAGAGGGTCCTCACACCATCGGTGCTCGGGCCCTAATAATAATAAACAAAGCAGATACAAGAGGGTCCTCACACCATCGGTGCTCGGGCCCTAATAATCCTTGGAAAAACAAGAGGGCCCTGCGCCCATTGGCTCGGGCCCTAATAAGAATAATCCTTAGGGGATCGAAAGGGCCCTGCGCCCATTGGCTCGGGACCTAATAATCTTTAGAAAAACAAGAGGGTCCTGCGCCCATTGGCTCGGGCCGTAATATAAATAATCCTAAGGAAAACAATAGGGCTCTCGCCCTCCAGGCTTGAGCCCTAATAATAATAATAAAAAATAATCCTAAGGAAAACAATAGGGCTCTCGCCCTTTGGGCTTGAGCCCTAATAAAAAATAATCCTAAGGAAAACAATAGGGCTCTCGCCCTCCAGGCTTGAGCCCTAATAATAAACGGAGCAATTCCAAGAGGGTCCTCGCACCACCGGTGCTCAAGCCCTAATAAACGAAGCAATTCCAATAGGGTCCTCACACCAACGGTCCTCGGGCCCTAATAATAAACGAAGCAGATACAAGCGGGTCCTCACACCATCAGTGCTCGGGCCCTAATTATGGAATCACTGAACCTCCTCAGATACATGCTCATCCGAGATAAAGAATGGGAGAATAGGGGCATTAACACACTTCCAATTTATTTTAAAATACAATAAAACACGCCTTTAAAATATAAAACAACTAAAAATATTAATATTAAGAAAAAAATTAAGAATCCAAGAAAATATTTATGGTACTATTATTAGGTAGAAATTGCTGAGCAGTGTTATTTTAGTATAGTAGAGATACTAATATTTTGAATTACATTTTATTTTTAGGGCCCTGGAGCCAATGGGCGCAGGGCCCTCTTGTTTTTCTAAGGATTATTAGGGCCCGAGCACTGCAGTGCGAGGACCCTCTTGGAATTGCTCTGTTTATTCTTCTTCTTCTTCTTCTTCTTCTTCTTCTTCTCCGCAATAAGTCGCATTTTTGAGGGCCTAAACATGCTCCAAAACTCACGGAAACTTTGCACACGCATCAGAACTGGCGAAAATTTACATCTGATATAGGTTTCAGAAGTGGGTGTGGCAAAATGGCTCGATAGCGCCACCTATTAAATTTCAACGGAGTGCGCCTCAAGCTACGTTTCACGTATATGCATGAAAATTGGTACACACGTGTAGCACACCATTATCTACAAAAAAGTCTCTTGGTACAAAATCCAAAACCCAACAGGAAGTAAGTTATTTTGAATTTCCTGTATGATTTTTGTGCAGTTTTTGCCATTTCCATGCCTCTTACTTTGACGAACTCCTCCTACAGCTTTTAATCGGATTGTCTTCAAATTTGCTGAGGGTCATCATAAGACCTTTGTGATGTTAAATTGCGAAGGTTTTGAGTTTTCGTCAAGGGGTGTGTCCCTGGCGTCCTGACAAAGTTTGATGTTTCGCCGTGTAACAGGAAGTTGCTGTAACTCAGGCAAGCAATGTCCGATCTGCCCAAACTTCACATGTGTGATAGGTGTTCTGTCCTGAACAAACACTCATGACCAAATCCAGTTATAGTCATAGCGCCACCTGCTGGCAACAGGAAGTGACATGGTTAAAACTGTAATGGACTCCTAGGAACATATTAAAAAGTGTCAACAAGTGTTAAATAGGCTGGAAACATGCTAGAAACATACTAAAACATGCTAGCAACACTTGGCTAAGTGCTAAAGCATGCTACTAATGCAGTGAAAAAGGAAGTTGCTGTAACTCAGGCCAGCAATGGTTGATCTGCCCCAAACTTCACATGTGTGATAGGTGTTCTGTCCTGAACAAACACTCATGACCAAATTCAGTTATAGTCATAGCGCCACCTGCTGGCAACAGGAAGTGACATGTTTAAAACTGTTATGGACTCCTAGGAACATATTAAAAAGTGTCAACAAGTGTTAAATAGGCTGGAAACATGCTAGAAACATACTAAAACATGCTAGCAACACTTGGCTAAGTGCTAAAGCATGCTACTAATTCAGTGAAAAAGGAAGTTGCTGTAACTCAGGCCAGCAATGTCCGATCTGCCCCAAACTTCAAACGTTTGACAAAAGTCCTGTCCTGAACACATCAACATGCCCGTATTCGGTTATAGTCATGGCGCCACCTATTGGCAACAGGAAGTGTCTTGTTAAACACTGTTATGGACTCCTTGAAAAATAATAAAAAGCATTAAGAAGTGTTAACTAGGCTGGTAAAATTCTAGAAGCATGCTAAAACATGCTAGCAACACTTAGCTCAGTGTTAAAGCATGCTATTAATTCAGTGAAATAGAACATTACTGTAACTCAAGCATACAATTTCCAATCTGCCTCATACTTCACAAGTTTGATTAGAGTCCTGGCCTGAAGACATCTACATGTTCATATTTGTTAATAGCTATAGCGCCACCTACTGGCAACAGGAAGTGACATGTTTTTCACTGATATGCACTATTAGCAAACAAAAAAGTATGCCATTGTGTGCTAAACATGCTAGAAATATTACAAAACATGCTAACAACATTAACTAAGTGCTAAAGCATGCTATTAATACTATGAAACAAGAAGTTGTTGTAACTCAGGCAAGCAATGTCCGATCTGCCCCAAACTTCATACGTTTGATAGGTGTTATGCCCTGAACAAACACCCATTCCCAAATTCAGTTATAGACACCTGCTTGTAACAGGAAGTGACATGGTTAACACTGTAATGGACTCCTAGGAACATATTAAAAAGTGTCAACAAGTGTTAAATAGGTTGGCAAAATGCTAGAAACATACTTATACATGCTAGTAGCACTTAGCTAAGTGCTAAAGCATGCTACTAATGCAGTGAAAAAGGAAGTTGCTGTAACTCAGGCTAGCAATATCCGATCTGACCCAAACTTCAAACGTTTCACAAGAGTCCTGTCCTGAACACATCAACATGACTGTATTTGATTATAGTCATAGCGCCACCTGATGGCAACAGGAAGTGGTATGTTTAACACTGTTATGGACTCCTTGCAAAATAATAGAAAGCATCAACATGTGTTAAATAGGCTGGCAAAATTCTTGAAGCATGCTTAAACATGTTAGCAACACTTAGCTCAGTGTTAAAGCATGCTATTAATGCGGTGAAGTAGAACATTACTGTAACTCGTGCATACTATGTCCAATCTGCCTCAAGCTTCACAAGTTTGATTAGAGTCCTTGCCTGAAGATATCTACATGCTCATATTTGGTTGTAGTTATAGTGCCACCTACTGACAACAGGAAGTTACATGTTTTAATACTTTTATGCACTATTAGCAACACCGTAAAATATGCCATTGTGTGCTAATCATGCTAGAAATATTCTCAAACATGCTAGCAACACTTACTATGTGCTAAAGGATGCGATTAATACTATGAAACAGGAAGTTGTTGTAACCCTTGAATACAATGCCCAATCTGCCCCAAATTTCACACGTTTTATAAGAGTCCTGGCCTGAACACATCTAAAGGCCAATATTCAATTATAATTATAGTGCCACCTGCTGGCAACAGGAAATTACTTATTTTAAACTAACTTAAACATGAAATGTCTGATCTGCCCTAAACTTCAAATGTTTGATAAGATTCCTAGTCTCAACAGATTTTAAGGCCAACATTTTAGTTATAATCATACCGCCACCTGCTGGTGACAGGAAATTACTTGTTTTAAACTATCTTAAACATGCAATATTCGGTCTGCCCAAAGTTCTTGTGTTTGATATGGGTCCTGGCCTGAACTCATCTTTAAGCCAATATTTGTTTATAGTCTTAGCACCACCTGCTGGTTACAGGAAATTACTTCTTTTACACTAACTTAAACATGCAATGTCTGATCTGCCCGAAACTTTGCATGTTTGGTAAGAGTCCTGGCCTGAAGACATTACATGCCGATATTCAGTTATAATCATAGCGCCACCAGTTGGCAGCAGGAAATGTGGCACAAATATTTACCTTTTTATAAGCATATGGCCCAACGTTCGCTGTTCTCCTATGGCCACCGGTTGGTGGTGAGCCCGGGTGCGAGGGCCCTTTCATCGCTGCTTGCAGCTTTAATTCTTATTATTAGGGCTCAAGCCTGGAGGGCGAGAGCCCTATTGTTTACCTTAGGATTATTTATTATTAGGGCCCGAGCCAATGGGCGCAGGGCCCTCTTGTTTTTCTAAGGATTATTCTCATTATTATTAGGGCTCAAGCCCGAAGGGGCGAAGAGCCCTATTGTTTTTCTAAGGATTATTCTTCTTATTATTAGGGCTCAAGCCTGGAGGGCGAGAGCCCTATTGTTTTCCTTAGGATTATTTTTTAGTATTATTATTATTATTATTTTTTTCCAACGTCTCGAGGGCTTTTGGGGCCCTTAACATGCTCAAAAACTCTTGAAAATTGGCACACACCTTGGAATCTGCGGCCATTAGGGCCGGGCAGAGACTGAAACACGGGCGTGGCACAGGGGCTCTACAGCGCCCCCTGGTATTTGGAGGGCCATATATCATACATACTTGCACGTAGACGTATGAAACTCGGTACACATATAGATCTCATCAAGCCGAACAACTTTCGTACTCCATGTCATAGGCTCCCCCCCAACAGGAAGTTGGCTATTTAGGGTTTTGTATTCTTATTTTCTGTCAAAGTTTTGGGGGCTTTTGGGGCCCTTAACATGCTCAAAAACTCTTGAAAATTTGCACACACCTTGGAATCTATGGCCATTAGGAGGCCGCAGAGGCTGAGACCCGGGCGTGGCACAGGGGCTCTACGGCGCCCCCTGGAACACAGTCAGAAATGTTGATGTATAGCTCACACATACTTGCACGTATTCATATGAAACTCAGTACACATATAGATCTCATTGAGCCAAACAACTTTCGTATTGCATGTCATAGGCTCCGCCCAACAGGAAGTCAGCTATTTAGAGCTGTGTAAAAAGCGCATGCTCTGGAATTTGATATACTTGTCATAGGTTTTTTACCCGATTGCCACCAAACTCTGACAATATGATCTCAAGACATTGGGGATGCAAAATTGCCAGGGGATTTTTGATATCTCGAATGGTTTGCTCGTGGCGAGGCGTTGAAATTATGGCAAGAAATGAGAAACAGGAAGTGTCTAATAACATCCACATACATTTCCTGATTTTAATTGAACTTCATCAATTTGTTCGTTGTATGATGCCGATCGCATATATGTGACTATTAGGAGTCAAAGTTATAGCGCCACCAACTGGCAGCAGGAAGTATGTCATTTTCAAAATGCTTTGAATTCAGCATCTTATTTTTACTCAATTTGCTTCAAACTTCATCAGAATAATGACAAAACACGGCCCATGTAAAACTGTTGAGGGAATATTGATATCTAATATAGTGTTGCCATGGCAACATATCAAACTGGAATATTTTTCTGTATAATATATTCTGATTTTGAGTCAGATAACATGCTTAGAATTTCATGAAACTCAGAACACATATCAGTATTAATGATAGCTAGACACTGGCAAAAGGTCATAAAAGGGCATGGAGGAGGCACTCTATATAGCGCCACCTTTTGTCAAAAGTGTGGGGCTTAGTTTTAGCTACAGACACCAAACTCGGTACATATATTGTTCTTATTAAGACGGAGTATTTTGTCAACTTTCTATTTTATACGACCAACAGGAAGTCGGCTATTTTGATTTGAATATGGATTTTTGGAAAAATATAGCTGTGAATTAATGAATACTGCTCAGAGGAGAAGTACACTATACACACCAAACTTTGTCTACATGATGCCAAAACATTAAGGAACTTAAATTGTGAATGGATTTTGGATAGCTTGAACGGTTTTGTCGTGGTGATCTTTTGAAATGACAGTAAAAAGGAAATAATTACTTGTCTTGTATTTTTAAATTGCAGCTTCAAACACTTCAAAACCTTTTTTCATACAGAAAAAAAGTCATTCTGAGGAATTATGTATAGTTTTACGACTTTACAACACTTCATGTGTAAATGAAAGTTAATTGAAAGTGTCTGTCAGACAATCTCACTCCGTCACACTCTGCCAGTGCCCTCTGTGTAAGGAGTGTATGTGTGCTGAGACTTCCACTGTCTGAGAGAAATTGCGCCTCTACAGGAGCAATTCCCGGACTGAGAGGGAGGAGTCTCCCTTAGTTTCACTTTTAAATCGGTTAAAAATATAAATAAATTAAACAATTTAATTAACACTGACAAGCTAAACCAACATATCTTATTATTACCGGGTCAGGGCTCATTAATAATTGATGTTTTTCCAGAGAACAGTGAGATAGACGAGAGAGAAATCACCGCTCAGATCAGCGCGTGCAGTCTCAAAGAGCTCACAACAAACGAATTTATTCTTGTTTAAGACCTTTTAAAAATAAAATATTACGGCGATTGGACACAATCCACACATTAGAACAC
>NC_056573.1:336965-354908 GCF_018340385.1 Cyprinus carpio | reverse complement strand
TCGTTGTAATCCTTGGGTCAGTCCGAACAAAAGTGGAGTCCGAAATTTTTGCAACCACTGCAGAAATATTCTCTGGACACTGAATATAAATAATTATCAAAAAAATGTGGACACTGAATATCAATAATTATCAAAAAAATTAAAAATAATTTGTATGCTAACGTTAGCCAAATGTTATTTTAGCTATAACTCTTGAACGGAATGAGATATCTTCATCAAACTTGGTACACATTTGTATAAGCTCAATCTTTGGTCAAATAAAAAAAAATTGCGCACCTCTGCCACTTGGGGGCGCTATAAGACAGAAAAAACACATAAATAGCTATAACTAGGCAACCGTTGGTCCAATCGACTTGAAAATTAGTATGCAGTGTCTTTGCCTGAAGGGGCACAGGTATGGATGAGGACATTCGCGTATCTCAAAAAACATGGCCGCCATTGGCCAAACAAATTTAAGCACCTATTAAACAAGGTTAACGGAGGTTGATCGGAACGAAACTTGGTGGGCATGTTCGTCTCATGGCCCGAAAGGTCTGTAAGAATTTTGAAAGAAATCGGCCACTAGTTGGCGCTAACGAGTTTTTTGGCTCTGTAATCACGTGGTGTTTCACATATCCATGCAATATGGATATCATTTGCAAGATCTCCTCATAATGCACAACTTTGCCTCAAGAACCATTACTGTCAGTCAAATCGTTCATTAATTATTCATAAATATGTTAAAAACATACTTTTGCGAACTAGTCCTAGGTTTTTCGCCCGATCGGAACCAAACTACTGCAGTAATATTCTGTGGACTCTCTAGATCAATAATTATCAAAAAAAATGTGAATTTTGTCCTTTAGTTAGCTATAACTGGGTCATTTTTAAAATGGGCGTGGCCAAATATACCCAATAGCCTATAAAACCTAAATGAAAACTCAAAACTTTATGAAACTTGGTGAAAACATGTAGCAGATGACTCTTAACAAGCATACAAAGATTCATGGAGATCGGACCATAGGTGGCGCTATAACAGTTTAAGAGGGCATCAAAAAAACACAAGACTTCTACAGAAAATGACCTCAAATTGTAGAACATGTTCATATATTCACACAAACACTAGATCTTCATATCTTAAAATAGATCTCCTCATTATGAACAACTTTGCCTCTGGGCCTAATGCTGTCAATTAAATCGTTCATTAAATATTCACAAATAAGTTAAAAACTTACTTTTGCAAACTAGTCCTAGGTTTTTCTCTTAATCTCGATCAAACCACTACAGAACGATTCTCTGGACTCTCTAGATCAATAATTATCAAAAAAAAATTTGAATTTTGTAGTTTGGTTAGCTATAACAGCTTAATTTAGAAAAGGGGCGTGGCCAAAATACCCAAAAGCCTATAAAACCTAAATGAAAACTCAAAACTTTACGAAACTTGGTGAAAACCATGTGTCAGATGACTCTGAACAAGCATGCAAAGTTTCATGGAATCAAACCATAGGTGGCGCTATCACAGTAGAAAAGGCCTCAAAAACACAAGATTTATATGGTAAATGGCCTCAAATTGGTTGAAATTGCTCATATATTCACACAAACACTAGAGCTTCATATCATATGATGATAGATCTCCTCATTCTGAACAACTTTGCCTCTGGGACCAATGTTGTCAATAAAGCTGTTAATTAAATATTCAAGATTATTTAAAAAAGTTACTTTGGCAAACTAATCCAAGGCTTTAAGCTGAAAATCAATAAAACCACTGAAGTACAATTCTCTAGACTCTGAAGGTCAATAATTATCAAAAAAACATGTTGAACAATTGCATTTGGACAACTATAAACCAGTAATTTTTTAATATGTTCTTTTCATAGTGTACACAAAGGCCTATTAATACAAACAGAAAGCCCACAAATTATCAAAACTGTGTAAAAATAATGCATAATTTAATTCTAAACAAGCATGCAAAATTTAAGAAAGATTGGGCAAAAAAATAACACTATAACAGTTATGTTTAAAAACACAGTGTTGTTTGAGTAAATGCATTTTATAACCACTAGATGGCAGCGGAAGACCACTAATGGTCTCATTCAGCTAAGTTAAACAGTACTGTTCAAAGGTTTCATGAATTCATGCCAAAACATTAATAAATTAACTGTTATAACATTTTAAATCTAATTGAGTCAACGTTTTCCATTTTGTTCATACAGATATATCAGTTTTTTACAATTTGGCCACATTATGATTACAGTTTAACCTGAAAATGACATCTAAACTCTTAAAAAGAGAAGACTTGCAATAAGTTTATTGTCACCTATCACTTATTTCAAATACCTATATCTGCAAACAAAATGTGTGTGCATGTATGTGGTGTCTTTGTCTTTGTATATGTGTGTGTGTGTGTGTGCATATGCTTATAGAGTATTAATATATTAGTCTAATAATTTACTTTCAGTGTGTGTGTGTGTCTGTCTGTTAGCCTGTTCTCCATTTTGGATGTGTTTAACTGTCATCCATACATCCAGGTTGGCCGAGACCACCTCAGAGGCCTTAATGTGCTTGAACCCCGGTAATCGCTGCTTGCAGCTTTAATTAGGGGTTCAAGCACGCAGTGCTGAAACCCTATTTATTATTTCTAAGTTTACATAAGTTTAATTATTATTATTATTATTCTTCCGCCTTAAAACTGAACGGGCAGCCCAAACCGTAAGGCCTAGAGAGCTGAAACTTGGTCAAAAGGTAGTAGTCTTGCTCGCTACTCAGGCGCAAGGAACCGGCCCAATCGGCCTAACGGGGGCGCTACAGCGCAAAATACAAAAATTTCAGACATTTTTGGCCGTAGCTCGTAAACCGTTTGTCGTAGACTCAAAAACATTACATCGTTGCAATCCTTGGGTCAGTCCGAACAAAAGTGGAGTCTGCTTTTTTGCTCTCTACGGCGCATCGTTTTCTCGCAAAATTGAGTTATATCTGAAACCTACTTTTGCGAACTAGTCCTAGGTTTTTCACCCGATCAGAACCAAACCACTGCAGAAATATTCTCTGGACACTCAATATCAATAATTATCAAAAAAAAGTTGAAATTTTGATTCTTACGCGACACAGTATTCCAAAAAGCGTCTATGCTAACGTTAGCCAAATGTTATTTTAGCTATAACTCTTGAACGGAATGAGATATCTTCACCAAACTTGGTACACATGTGTATAAGCTCAATTTTTGGTCAAATAAAAAAAATTGCGCACCTCTGCCACTTGGGGGCGCTATAAGACAGAAAAAAACACATAAATGGCTATAACTAGGCAACCGTTGGTCCGATCGACTTGAAAATTGGTATGCAGTTTCTTTGTCTGAAGGGGCACATATATTCTTTGATTACATTCGCGTATCTCAAAAAACATGGCCGCCATTGGCCAAACAAATTTAAGCACTATTTGACAGAAACAACAGAGGTTGATCGGAACGAAACTTGGTGGGCATGTTCGACTCATGGCCCTAAAGGTCTGTAAGAATTTTGAAAGAAATCGGCCACTAGTTGGCGCGAAACGAGTTTTTTGGCTCTGTAATCGATTGTACGTGGTTTTTCACATATCAACACAATATGCATATCATTTGATAGACCTCCTCATAATGCACAACTTTGCCTCAAGAACCATTGCTGTCAGTCAAATCGTTCATTAATTATTCACAATTATGTTTAAAAACATACTTTTGCGAACTAGTCCTAGGTTTTTTGCCCAATCGGAACCAAACCACTGCGGTAATATTCTGTGGACTCTCTAGATCAATAATTATCGAAAAATGTTGAATTTTGTCTTTTGGTTAGCTGTACTACTTGGTCATTTTTAAAAGGGGCGTGGCCAAAAATATACCCAATAGCCTATAAAACCTAAAAACAAAACTCAAAACTTTATGAAACTTGGTGAAAACATGTAGCAGATGACTCTTAACAAGCATGCAAAGATTCATGGAGATCGGACCATAGGTGGCGCTATAACAGTTAAAAGGGCATCAAAAAACACAAGATTTCTACAGAAAATGACCTCAAATTGTACGAAACATGTTCATATATTCACACAAACACTAGATCTTCATAGCATATGATAGATCTCCTCATTATGAACAACTTTGCCTCTGGGCCTAATGCTGTCAATCAAATCGTTCATTAAATATTCACAAATAAGTTAAAAAATTACTTTTGCAAACTAGTCCCTAGGTTTTTTCACTTAATCTCGACCAAACCACAACAGAAATATTCTCTGGACTCTCTAGATCAATAATTATCGAAAAAAAATGTTGAATTTTCAACTTTGGTTAGCTATGGGGCAGCCAATTTAGAAGGGGTGTGGCCAAAAATACCCAAAAGCCTATAAACTAAAAACAAAAACTCAAAACTCTTACGAAACTGCTGAAAACATGTGTCAGATGACTCTGAACAAGCATGCAAAGTTTCATGGAAATCAAACCATAGGTGGCGCTATAACAGTTGAAAAAAGGTAAAAAAAACTATATGGTAAATGGCCTCAAATGGTTGAAAATGGATCGACCACAAAAATTTTTCATATCAATAGATTTCCTCATTCCACAACTTTGGCACAATGTTTATCTATGAGGACATTCAAGCGTATCTAAAAAAACATGGCCGCCAAAAAACTTCCAAGGCTTTAAGCTGAAATTCAATAAAACCTTTGAAAGTACAAGGTTAACAGACTTGTCGGAACGAAAAGTGGGCCTGTTCAAACTCATGGCCCTAAAGGTCTCTATGTTCTTTTTTGAAAAAAAATCGGCCTCTAGTTGGCGCTAACGAGTTTTATGGCTCAGTTATCACGTGGTGTTACACACAAAATTGGGCAAAAAACAATGCAATGCATTTTAAATCATTTGATAGATCTCCTCATAATGCACAACTTTGCCTCAAGAACAGTTGCTGTCAATCAAATCGTTCAATAATTATTCACAAATATGTTAAAAACCTACTTTTGCGAACTAGTCCTAGGTTTTTTCATCAGAACCAAACCAAACCTAATTAAACCACTGCAGTAATATTCTGTGGCCTCTCGAGATCAATAATTATCAAAAAAATGTTAAATTTTGTCCTTTGGTTAGCTATAACGGGGTCATTTTTAAAAGGGGTGTGGCCAAATATACCCAATAGCCTATAAAACCTAAAATGAAAACTCAAAACTTTATGAAACTTGGTGGAAACATGTAGCAGATGACTTAACAAGCATACAAAGATTCATGGAGATCGGACCATAGGTGGCGCTATAACAGTTAAGAGGGCATCAAAAAACACAAGATTTCTACAGAAAATGACCTCAAATTGTAGAACATGTTCATATATTCACACAAACACTAGATCTTCATATCTTAAAATAGATCTCCTCATTATTGAACAACTTTGCCTCTGGGCCTAATGCTGTCAATCAAATCGTTCATTAAATATTCACAAATAAGTTAAAAACTTACTTTTGCAAACTAGTCCTAGGGTTTTTCGCTTAATTAATCTCGATCAAACCACTACAGAACGATTCTCGGGACTCTCTAGATCAATAATTATCAAAAAAAAATTTGAATTTTGTACTTTGGTTAGCTATAACAGCTTAATTTAGAAAAGGGGGGTGTGGCAAAATACCCAAAGCCGATAAAACCTAAATGGAAACTCAAAAGTTTATGAAAATTGGTGAAAACATGTGTCAGATGACTCTGAACAAGCATGCAAAGTTTCATGGAAATCGAACCATAGGTGGCGCTATCACAGTAGAAAGGGCCTCAAAAAACAAAAGATTTATATGGTAAATAATGGCCTCAAATTGGTTGAAAATGCTCATATATTCACACAAACACTAGATCTTCATATCATATGATAGATGTCGTCATTCTGAACAACTTTGCCTCTGGGACCAATGTTGTCAATAAAGCTGTTAATTAAATATTCAAGATTTTTTTAAAAAGTTACTTTGGCAAACTAATCCAAGGCTTTAAGCTGAAAATCAATAAAACCACTGAAGTACAATTCTCTAGACTCTGAAGGTCAATAATTATCAAAAAACATGTTGAAAATTTGCATTTGGACGACAACTATAAACCAGTAATTTTTTAATATGTTTCTTTTCATAGTGTACACAAAGGCCTATTAATACAAACAGAAAGCCCACAAATTATCAAAACTGTGTAAAAATAATGCATAATTTCATTCTAAACAAGCATGCAAAATTTAAGAAAGATTGGGCAAAAAAAATAACACTATAACAGTTATGTTTAAAAACACAGTGTTGTTTGAGTAAATGCATTTTATCACCACTAGATGGCAGCGGAAGACCACTAATGGGCTCATTCAGCTAAGTTAAACAGTACTGTTCAAAGGTTTCATGAATTCATGCCAAAACATTAATAAATTAACTGTTATAACATTTTAAATCTCATTGAGTCAACGTTTTCCATTTTGTTCATACAGATATATCAGTTTTTTTACAATTTGGCCACATTATGATTACTAGAAACCTGAAAATGACATCTAAACTCTTAAAAAGAGAAGACTTGCAATAAGTTTATTGTCACCTATCACTTATTTCAAATACCTATATCTGCAACAAAATGTGTGTGTGTGTGCATGTATGTGTGTCTTTGTCTTTGTATATATGTGTGTGTGTGTGTGTGCATATGCTTATAAGTATAGAATGTATTAATATATTAGTCTAATAATTTACTTTCAGTGTGTGTGTGTGTCTGTCTGTTAGCCTGTTCTCCATTTTGGATGTGTTTAACTGTCATCCATACATCCAGGTTGGCCGAGAGAGACCACCTCCTTAATGTGCTTGAACCAGGCCTTAAATGCTGCTTGAAGCTTTATTAGGGGTTCAAGCACGCAGTGCTTGCAGCTATATTTATTATTATTATTATTATTATTATTATTATTATTATTATTATTATTCTTCCGCCCTTAAAATGGGCAGCCCAAACCGTAAGGCCTAGAGAGCTGAAACTTGGTCAAAAGGTAGTAGTCTTGCTCGCTACTCAGGCGCAAAGAACCGGCCCAATCGGCCTAACGGGGGCGCTACAGCGCAAAATTCAAAAATTTCAGACATTTTTGGCTGTAGCTCGTAAACCATTTGTCGTAGACTCAAAAACATGGCATCGTTGCAGTCCTTGGGTTAGCCCGAACAAAATTGCTCTGCTGCTTTTTTGGCTCTACGACGCACGGTTTTTTCGCAAAATTGTGTTATATCTGAAACCTACTTTTGCGAACTAGTCCTAGGTTTTTCACCCGATCAGAACCAAACCACTGCAGAAATATTCTCTGGACACTCATTATCAATAATTATCAAAAAAAAGTTGAAATTTCTATTCTTACGCGAAACAGTACGCCAAAAAGCATCTATGCTAACGTTAGCCAAATGTTATTTTTGCTATAACTCTTGAACGGAATGAGATATCTTCATCAAACTCGGTACACATTTGTATAAGCTCAATCTTTGGTCAAATAAAAAAAATTGCGCACCTCTGCCACTTGGGGGCGCATATAAGACAGAAAAAACACATAAATGGCTATAACTAGGCAACTGTTGGTCCGATCGACATGAAAATTGGTATGCAGTTTCTTTGTCTGAAGGGGCAATATTGTCTATGAGGACATTCGCGTATCTCAAAAAACATGGCCGCCATTGGCCAATGAAATTTAAGCAACTATTAGACAAGGTTAACGGAGGTTGATCGGAACGAAACTTGGTGGGCATGTTCGTCTCATGGCCCTAAAGGTCTGTAAGAATTTTTGAAAGAAATCGGCCACTAGTTGGCGCTAACGAGTTTTTTGGCTCTGTAATCACGTAGGTGTTTCACATATCCATGAAATATGGATATCATTTGAAAGATCTCCTCATAATGCACAACTTTGCCTCAAGAACCATTACTGTCAGTCAAATCGTTCATTAATTATTCACAAATATGTTAAAAACATACTTTTGCGAACTAGTCCTAGGTTTTTCGCCCGATCGGAACCAAACTACTGCAGTAATATTCTGTGGACTCTCTAGATCAATAATTATCAAAAAAAATTTGAATTTTGTCCTTTGGTTAGCTATAACTGGGTCATTTTTAAAAGGGGCGTGGCCAAATATACCCAATAGCCTATAAAACCTAAATGAAAACTCAAAACTTTATGAAACTTGGTGGAATCATGTAGCAGATGACTCTTAACAAGCATACAAAGATTCATGGAGATCGGACCATAGGTGGTGCTATAACAGTTAAGAGGGCATCAAAAAACACAAGATTTCTACAGAAAATGACCTCAAATTGTAGAACATGTTCATATATTCACACAAACACTAGATCTTCATATCTTAAAATAGATCTCCTCATTATGAACAACTTTGCCTCTTGGCCTAATGCTGTCAATCAAATCGTTCATTAAATATTCACAAATAAGTTAAAAACTTACTTTTGCAAACTAGTCCTAGGTTTTTCTCTCAATCTCGATCAAACCACTACAGAACGATTCTCTGGACTCTCTAGATCAATAATTATCAAAAAAAAATTTGAATTTTGTACTTTGGTTAGCTATAACAGCTTAATTTAGAAGAAAAGGGGCGTGGCCAAAATACCCAAAAGCCTATAAAACCTAAATAAAAACTCAAAACTTTACGAAACTTGGTGAAAACATGTGTCAGATGACTCTGAACAAGCATGCAAAGTTTCATGGAAATCAAACCATAGGTGGCGCTATCACAGTAGAAAAGGCCTCAAAAACAAAAGATTTATATGGTAAATGGCCTCTAATTGGTTGAAAATGCTCATATATTCACACAAACACTAGATCTTCATATCATATGATAGATGTCCTCATTCTGAACAACTTTGCCTTTGGGACCAATGTTGTCAATAAAGTTGTTAATTAAATATTCAAGATTATTTAAAAAAGTTACTTTGGCATATTAATCCAAGGCTTTAAGCTGAAAATCAATAAAACCACTGAAGTACAATTCTCTAGACTCTGAAGGTCAATAATTATCAAAAACATGTTGAACAATTGCATTTGGACAACTATAAACCAGTAATTTTTTAATATGTTCTTTTTATAGTGTACACAAAGGCCTATTAATACAAACAGAAGGCCCACAAATTATCAAAACTGTGTAAAAATAATGCATAATTTCATTCTAAACAAGCATGCAAAATTTAAGAAAGATTGGGCAAAAAAAAAATAACACTATAACAGTTATGTTTAAAAAAACACAGTGTTGTTTGAGTAAATGCATTTTATAACCACTAGATGGCAGCGGAAGACCACTAATGGTCTCATTCAGCTAAGTTAAACAGTACTGTTCAAAGGTTTCATGAATTTATGCCAAAACATTAATAAATTAACTGTTATAACATTTTAAATCTCATTGAGTCAACGTTTTCCATTTTGTTCATACAGATATATCAGTTTTTACAATTTGGCCACATTATGATTACAGTTAAACCTGAAAATGACATCTAAACTCTTAAAAAGAGAAGACTTGCAATAAGTTTATTGTCACCTATCACTTATTTCAAATACCTATATCTGCAACAATATGTGTGTGTGTGCATGTGTATGTGTGTCTTTGTATATGTGTGTGTGTGTGTGTGTGCATATGCTTATAGAGTATTAATATATTAGTCTAATAATTTACTTTCAGTGTGTGTGTGTGTGTCTGTTAGCCTGTTCTCCATTTTGGATGTTTTAACTGTCATCCATACATGTCATCCATACATCCAGGTTGGCCGAGACCACCTCAGAGGCCTTAATGTGCTTGAACCCCGGTAATCGCTGCTTGCATTTTAGGATTTTTATTATTATTATTATTATTATTATTATTCTTCCGCCTTAAAACTGAACGGGCAGCCCAAACCGTAAGGCCTAGAGAGCTGAAACTTGGTCAAAAGGTAGTAGTCTCTTGCTCGCTACTCAGGCGCAAAGAACCGGCCCAATCGGCCTAACGGGGGCGCTACAGCGCAAAATTCAAAAATTTCAGACATTTTTGGGCTGTAGCTCGTAAAACCGTTTGTCGTAGACTCAAAAACATGGCATCGTTGCAATCCTTGGGTTAGCCCGAACAAAAAAGTGGAGCTCCTTTTTTGCTCTACTACGGCGCATCGTTTTTTTTCTCGCAAAATTGAGTTATATCTGAAACCTACTTTTGCGAACTAGTCCTAGGTTTTTCACCCGATCAGAACCAAACCACTGCAGAAATATTCTCTGGACACTCATTATCAATAATTATCAAAAAAAAGTTGAAATTTTCAATTTACGCGCGAAACAGTACGCCAAAAAGCATCTATGCTAACGTTAGCCAAATGTTATTTTAGCTGTAACTCTTGAGTGGAATGAGATATCTTCATCAAACTCGGTACATTTATGTATAAGCTCAATCTTTGGTCAAATAAAAAAAATTGCGCACCTCTGCCACTTAGGGGCGCTATAAAACAGAAAAAACACATAAATAGCTATAACTAGGCAACGGTTGGTCCGATCGACTTGAAAATTGGTATGCAGTTTCTTTGTCTGAAGGGGCAATGTATTGGCTATGAGGACATTCGCGTATCTCAAAAAACATGGCCGCCATTGGCCAATGAAATTTAAGCAACTATTAGACAAGGTTAATGGAGGTTGATCGGAACGAAACTTGGGTGGGCATGTTCGTCTCATGGCCCGAAAGGTCTGTAAGAATTTTGAAAGAAATCGGCCACTAGTTGGCGCTAACGAGTTTTTTGGCTCTGTAATCACTAGGTGTTTCACATATCCATGAAATATGGATATCATTTGAAAGATCTCCTCATAATGCACAACTTTGCCTCAAGAACCATTACTGTCAGTCAAATCGTTTATTAATTATTCATAATTATGTTAAAAACCTACTTTTGCGAACTAGTCCTAGGTTTTTTTTTCGCCCGATCGGAACCAAACTACTGCAGTAATATTCTGTGGACTGTCTAGATCAATAATTATCAAAAAAAAAATTGAATTTTGTCCTTTGGTTAGCTATAACTGGGTCATTTTTTTAAAAGGGGCGTGGCCAAATATACCCAATAGCCTATAAAACCTAAATGAAAACTCAAAACTTTATGAAACTTGGTGGAAACATGTAGCAGATGACTCTTAACAAGCATACAAAGATTCATGGAGATCGGACCATAGGTGGCGCTATAACAGTTAAGAGGGCATCAAAAAAACACAAGATTTCTACAGAAAATGACCTCAAATTGTAGAACATGTTCATATATTCACACAAACACTAGATCTTCATATATCTTAAAATAGATCTCCTCATTATGAACAACTTTGCCTCCGGGCCTAATGCTGTCAATCAAATCGTTCATTAAATATTCACAAATAAGTTAAAAACTTACTTTTGCAAACTAGTCCTAGGTTTTTCTCTTAATCTCGATCAAACCACTACAGAACGATTCTCGGGACTCTCTAGATTAATAATTATAAAAAAAATTTTGAATTTTGTACTTTGGTTAGCTATAACAGCTTAATTTAGAAAAGGGGCGTGGCCAAAATACCCAAAAGCCTATAAAAACTAAAAATGAAAACTCAAAACTTTACGAAACTTGGTGAAAACATGTGTCAGATGACTCTGAACAAGCATGCAAAGTTTCATGGAAATCAAACCATAGGTGGCGCTATCACAGTAGAAAAGGCCTCAAAAACAAAATATTTATATGGTAAATGGCCTCAAATTGGTTGAAAATGCTCATATATTCACACAAACACTAGATCTTCATATCATATGATAGATGTCCTCATTCTGAACAACTTTGCCTCTGGGACCAATGTTGTCAATAAAGCTGTTAATTAAATATTAAAGATTATTTAAAAAAGTTACTTTGGCAAACTAATCCAAGACTTTAAGCTGAAAATCAATAAAACCACTGAAGTACAATTCTCTAGACTCTGAAGGTCAATAATTATCAAAAACATGTTGAACAATTGCATTTGGACAACTATTAACCAGTAATTTTTTAATATGTTCTTTTCATAGTGTACACAAAGGCCTATTAATACAAACAGAAAGCCCACAAATTATCAAAACTGTGTAAAAATAATGCATAATTTCATTCTAAACAAGCATGCAAAATTTAAGAAAGATTGGCAAAAAAAAAATAACACTATAACAGTTATGTTTTAAAAACACAGTGTTGTTTGAGTAAATGCATTTTATAACCACTAGATGGCAGCGGAAGACCACTAATGATCTCATTCAGCTAAGTTAAACAGTACTGTTCAAAGGTTTCATGAATTCATGCCAAAACATTAATAAATTAACTGTTATAACATTTTAAATCTCATTGAGTCAACGTTTTCCATTTTGTTCATACAGATATATCAGTTTTTTTTGACAATTTGGCCACATTATGATTACAGTTTAACCTGAAAATGATATATAAACTCTTAAAAAGAGAAGACTTGCAGTAAGTATTGTCACCTATCATTTTTTTCAAATACCTATATCTGCAACAAAATGTGTGTGCATGTATGTGTGTCTTTGTCTTTGTATATGTGTGTGTGTGTGTGTGTGTGTGTGTGTGCATATGCTTATAGAGTATTAATATATTAGTCTAATAATTTACTTTCAGTGTGTGTGTCTGTCTGTTAGCCTGTTCTCCATTTTGGATGTGTTTAACTGTCATCCATACATCCAGGTTGGCCGAGACCACCTCAGAGGCCTTAATGTGCTTGAACCCCGGGTAATGAAACCCTATTGCGCTGCTTTTTATTAATTTAATTATTATTATTATTATTATTATTATTATTCTTCCGCCTTAAAACTGAACGAGCAGCCCAAACCGTAAGGCCTAGAGAGCTGAAACTTGGTCAAAAGTAGTAGTAGTCTTGCTCGCTACTCAGGCGCAAAGAACCGGCCCAATCGGCCTAACGGGGGCGCTACAGCGCAAAATACAAAAATTTCAGACATTTTTGGCTGTAGCTCGTAAACCGTTTGTCGTAGACTCAAAAACATGGCATCGTTGCAATCCTTGGGTTAGCCCGAACAAAATTGCTCTGCTGCTTTTTTTTCGCTCTACGGCGCATCGTGTTTTCTCGCAAAATCGAGTTATATCTGAAACCTACTTTTGCGAACTAGTCCTAGGTTTTTCACCCGATCAGAACCAAACCACTGCAGAAATATTCTCTGGACACTCATTATCAATAATTATCAAAAAAAAGTTGAAATTTTGATTCTTACGCGAAACAGTACGCCAAAAAGCATCTATGCTAACGTTAGCCAAATGTTATTTTTGCTATAACTCTTGAACGGAATGAGATATCTTCATCAAACTCGGTACACATTTGTATAAGCTCAATCTTTGGTCAAATAAAAAAAATTGCGCACCTCTGCCACTTGGGGGCGCTATAAGACAGAAAAAACACATAAATAGCTATAACTAGGCAACGGTTGGTCCGATCGACTTGAAAATTGGTATGCAGTTTCTTTGTCTGAAGGGGCAATATTGTCTATGAGGACATTCACGTATCTCAAAAAACATGGCCGCCATTGGCCAATGAAATTTAAGCAACTATTAGACAAGGTTAACGGAGGTTGATCGGAACGAAACTTGGTGGGCATGTTCGTCCCATGGCCCGAAAGGTCTGTAAGAATTTTGAAAGAAATCGGCCACTAGTTGGCGCTAACGAGTTTTTTGGCTCTGTAATCACTAGGTGTTTCACATATCCATGCAATATGGATATCATTTGAAAGATCTCCTCATAATGCACAACTTTGCCTCAAGAACCATTACTGTCAGTCAAATCGTTCATTAATTATTCATAATTATGTTAAAAAAACCTACTTTTGCGAACTAGTCCTAGGTTTTTCGCCCGATCGGAACCAAACTACTGCAGTAATATTCTGTGGACTCTCTAGATCAATAAATTATTATCAAAAAAAATTTGAATTTTGTCCTTTGGTTAGCTATAACTGGGTCATTTTTAAAAGGGGCGTGGCCAAATATACCCAATAGACCTATAAAACCTAAATGAAAACTCAAAACTTTATGAAACTTGGTGGAAACATGTAGCAGATGACTTTTAACAAGCATACAAAGATTCATGGAGATCGGACCATAGGTGGCGCTATAACAGTTAAGAGGGCATCAAAAAACACAAGATTTCTACAGAAAATGACCTCAAATTGTAGAACATGTTCATATATTCACACAAACACTAGATCTTCATATCTTAAAATAGATCTCCTCATTATGAACAACTTTGCCTCTGGGCCTAATGCTGTCAATCAAATCGTTCATTAAATATTCACAAATAAGTTAAAAACTTACTTTTGCAAACTAGTCCTAGGTTTTTTCTCTTAATCTCGATCAAACCACTACACTACAGAACGATTCTCGGGACTCTCTAGACCAATAATTATCAAAAAAAATTTGAATTTTGTAGTTTGGTTAGCTATAACAGCTTAATTTAGAAAAGGGGCGTGGCCAAAATACCCAAAAGCCTATAAAACCTAAATGAAAACTCAAAACTTTACGAAACTTGGTGAAAACATGTGTCAGATGACTCTGAACAAGCATGCAAAGTTTCATGGAAATCAAACCATAGGTGGCGCTATCACAGTAGAAAAGGCCTCAAAAACAAAAGATTTATATGGTAAATGGCCTCAAATTGGTTGAAAATGCTCATTTATTCACACAAACACTAGATCTTCATATCATATGATAGATGTCCTCATTCTGAACAACTTTGCCTCTGGGACCAATGTTGTCAATAAAGCTGTTAATTAAATATTCAAGATTATTTTAAAAAGTTACTTTGGCAAACTAATCCAAGGCTTTAAGCTGAAAATAAATAAAATAACTGAAGTACAATTCTCTAGACTCTGAAGGTCAATAATTATCAAAAACATGTTGAACAATTGCATTTGGACAACTATAAACCAGTAATTTTTTAATATGTTCTTTTCATAGTGTACACAAAGGCCTATTAATACAAACAGAAAGCCCACAAATTATCAAAACTGTGTAAAAATAATGCATAATTTCATTCTAAACAAGCATGCAAAATTTAAGAAAGATTGGGCAAAAAAAAAATATCACTATAATAGTTATGTTTAAAAACACAGTGTTGTTTGAGTAAATGCAATTTATAACCACTAGATGGCAGCGGAAGACCACTAATGGTCTCATTCAGCTAAGTTAAACAGTACTGTTCAAAGGTTTCATGAATTCATGCCAAAACATTAATAAATTAACTGTTATAACATTTTAAATCTCATTGAGTCAACGTTTTCCATTTTGTTCATACAGATATATCAGTTTTTACAATTTGGCCACATTATGATTACAGTTTAACCTGAAAATGACATCTAAACTCTTAAAAAAGAGAAGACTTGCAATAAGTTTATTGTCACCTATCACTTATTTCAAATACCTATATCTGCAACAAAGATGTGTGTGTGCATGTATGTGTGTCTTTGTCTTTGTATATATATGTGTGTGTGTGTGTGCATATGCTTATAGAGTATTAATATTTAATATATTAGTCTAATAATTTACTTTCAGTGTGTGTGTGTGTCTGTCTGTTAGCCTGTTCTCCATTTTGGATGTGTTTAACTGTCATCCATACATCCAGGTTGGCCGAGACCACCTCAGAGGCCTTAATGTGCTTGAACCCCGGTAATCGCTGCTTGCAGCTATATTTATTATTATTAGGGGTTCAAGCACGCAATATTTTTATTATTATTATTATTATTCTTCCGCCTTAAAACTGAACGGGCAGCCCAAACCGTAAGGCCTAGA
Source organism: Cyprinus carpio (assembly GCF_018340385.1). Classification (NCBI taxonomy): domain Eukaryota; kingdom Metazoa; phylum Chordata; class Actinopteri; order Cypriniformes; family Cyprinidae; genus Cyprinus; species Cyprinus carpio. The sequence goes on along the minus strand of NC_056573.1, from coordinate 339,148 downwards.
GAGCTGAAACTTGGTCAAAAGGTAGTAGTCTTGCTCGCTACTCAGGCGCAAAGAACCGGCCCAATCGGCCTAACGGGGGCGCTACAGCGCAAAATACAAAAATTTCAGACATTTTTTGACTGTAGCTCGTAAACCGTTTTTGACGTAGACTCAAAAACTTGGCATCGTTGCAATCCTTGGGTTAGCCCGAACAAAAGTGGAGTCTGCTGCTTTTTTTCGCTCTACGGCGCATCGTTTTCTCGCAAAATTGAGTTATATCTGAAACCTACTTTTGCGAACTAGTCCTAGGTTTTTCACCCGATCAGAACCAAACCACTGCAGAAATATTCTCTGGACACTCATTATCAATAATTATCAAAAAAAAGTTGAAATTTTGATTCTTACGCGAAACAGTACGCCAAAAAGCATCTATGCTAACGTTAGCCAAATGTTATTTTAGCTATAACTCTTGAACGGAATGAGATATCTTCATCAAACTCGGTACACATTTGTATAAGCTCAATCTTTGGTCAATAAAAAAAAATTGCGCACCTCTGCCACTTGGGGGCGCTATAAGACAGAAAAAAAACACATAAATAGCTATAACTAGGCAACGGTTGGTCCGATCGACTTGAAAATTGGTATGCAGTTTCTTTGTCTGAAGGGGCAATATTGTCTATGAGGACATTCGTGTATCTCAAAAAACATGGCCGCCATTGGCCATTGAAATTTAAGCAACTATTAGACAAGGTTAACGGAGGTTGATCGGAACGAAACTTGGTGGGCATGTTCATCTCATGGCCCGAAAGGTCTGTAACAATTTTGAAAGAAATCGGCCACTAGTTGGCGCTAACGAGTTTTTTGGCTCTGTAATCACTAGGTGTTTCACATATCCATGCAATATGGATATCATTTGAAAGATCTCCTCATAATGCACAACTTTGCCTCAAGAACCATTACTGTCAGTCAAATCGTTCATTAATTATTCATAATTATGTTAAAAACCTACTTTTGCGAACTAGTCCTAAGGTTTTTCGCCCGATCGGAACCAAACTACTGCAGTAATATTCTGTGGACTCTTTAGATCAATAATTATCAAAAAAAAAATTAATTTTTTCCTTTGGTTAGCTATAACTGGGTCATTTTTAAAAGGGGGCGTGGCCAAATATACCCAATAGCCTATAAAACCTAAATGAAAACTCAAAACTTTATGAAACTTGGTGGAAACATGTAGAAGATGACTCTTAACAAGCATACAAAGATTCATGGAGATCGGACCATAGGTGGCGCTATAACAGTTAAGAGGGCATCAAAAAACACAAGATTTCTACAGAAAATGACCTCAAATTGTAGAACATGTTCATATATTCACACAAACACTAGATCTTCATATCTTAAAATAGATCTCCTCTTTATGAACAACTTTGCCTCTGGGCCTAATGCTGTCAATCAAATCGTTCATTAAATATTCACAAATAAGTTAAAAACTTACTTTTGCAAACTAGTCCTAGATTTTTCTCTTAATCTCGATCAAACCACTACAGAACGATTCTCTGGACACTCAATATCAATAATTATCAAAAAAATGTTGAATTTTGTACTTTGGTTAGCTATAACAGCTTATTTTAGAAAAGGGGCGTGGCCAAAATACCCAAAAGCCTATAAAACCTAAATGGAAACTCAAAAGTTTACGAAAATTGGTGAAAACATGTGTCAGATGACTCTGAACAAGCATGCAAAGTTTCATGGAAATCGAACCATAGGTGGCGCTATCACAGTAGAAAAGGCCTCAAAAACAAAAGATTTATATGGTAAATGGCCTCAAATTGGTTGAAAATGCTCATATATTCACACAAACACTAGATCTTCATATCATATGATAGATGTCCTCATTCTGAACAACTTTGCCTCTGGGACCAATGTTGTCAATAAAGCTGTTAATTAAATATTCAAGATTATTTTTAAAAAGTTACTTTGGCAAACTAATCCAAGGCTTTAAGCTGAAAATCAATAAAACCACTGAAGTACAATTCTCTAGACTCTGAAGGTCAATAATTATCAAAAACATGTTGAACAATTGCATTTGGACAACTATAAACCAGTAATTTTTTAATATGTTCTTTTCATAGTGTACACAAAGGCCTATTAATACAAACAGAAAGCCCACAAATTATCTTAAGAAAGATTGGGCAAAAAAATAACAC
>NC_056573.1:315925-336533 GCF_018340385.1 Cyprinus carpio | reverse complement strand
CTGAAAAATTAGTGTTAACTATTGTCATTTTGCATTATTGACACACTATTTTCCTATTTAATACTGTAAAGTGCTTTGACACAATCTGTATTGTTAAAAGCACTATATAAATAATGGTGACTTGACTAAATTCCTCCACTGTAAATATAACAGTAAACAAAGTAAAACTGTTCACTCACTTTTTTTTTTTATTTATTGTTAAAAGCACTATATAAATAATGGTGACTTGTGTAAGCATGCAAGCAAAAAGCCTTGGAATCTTACTTTGCGTTTGTGAAAAGCGTATAAGCGGGCTTTACAGTGCATGCGGTTTGACATAATTTATTGTGGTGCCCATATTAAACAGGTACAGTCACACAGTGTCTGTGTGAGAGGTTTGATTGTGTGCAGCAGGCAGCCTAGTTTTGCTTCATAAACACACAAAACACTTTTAAAATGCGGGTATAATGACATTCTATAACAAAATGTGTTTCGAAAAAAAAAAAAAAGGTGCTCGTGTAAATTACAAAATGTGTTGCAATTCAGTAGCTGTAACTGACTGATATAGGAATAAAGCGCTATATTGAATTACAATAATCAGTTTTTTTAATATTTAAAGATAATTTGTTATAAAACCTCATTATTTACTCCATACTATGTCACAGCTGCTTGAGGTGTGATGGTGAAACACAAGCATAATGTTTCTTCTATATCATAAATACCCAAGGCAGTCACAATCATCCCCTGGAGCGGATAACATTTTGTAAAATGATGGCGGACAACCCATTTCATTTCATCACGTTTTTGCAATTAATAATAATTTGGCCACTCGACTGAGAACAGCAAAAGTGTGGTCGCAGCATCACCCCAAACATCAATCAATCATGCACAAGAAACACAGCTCAGCTTAGTACAGAGCCGAGACGAGAGGAATCACTTCAAGTCTGTCAGATACTCCAGCAGCGAGATCAACTTCTTTTAAACTTCAGGGCCTTACGTCTGTTATCAGAGAATCCTCAGCGGTCTTCAGAATGCAACGCGGGGCTGATCTCTTTACTGAAGTTCTAAAAAGTAAAAACCCTAAAGCACTGCAGCTTTCTCAAACGAGGTTGGCTGCTTGTCTTGTGTTCTGTTACGTATACAGTTCTGTCCAAGTCTTACATCTATCAAACACACACACACAATTGTAGACAACTCATAATAATACTTGTGACAACACCAAAAGGTCACAGGAACCTCGGATAGTAGTGTTTACAATGCTTCCTTTCGCCTTGGAGACACAACACATACCCCAGTCATGTGACAACGGCCAGCAGTCTGATGGTCTGAGCAGAAAAAACAAACAAACAATCTCTAGCAGTTAATAACACAATATTAAACAACAAGAGGAAAGACTTGTGCGAAGGACAAAACACTGTATTTTAATTCAATCATGTGGGTTGCTTAGAGGAGCTGTCACTTTTCTGTGCCATTGGATTATCATGGATTTTTCACTACCTCAGTGGACAAGCCATAATAAGCAAAACTCCTGATGTCAGACATCTGAAAAGCCGGATGTATTTGTATCAGATAACAGGCATGTCCTGAAGATGTATGTGTGACTTATTGCTGATAAAAACTATGAGGAGATCTTGAAGGAAACATTGCACATTTACATAAACGACCGACATGGTAACAAACACAAGGATGGTGTTGAAAATCGGAGTCAACTTCTCTGTTCAAACATCAGACAAATTTTGGAGAGAAATTCAGTGCATTATAACTTAGAAGAACAATCGTAAATGCACTTGTTCAGACCGACGCCAACATTCTCCTGCTGTTGAGGTTTTTATCATTCTTTAATTGCACTGCAATATTAAAAGGCGGGCCAGCTTTCTGGTCACATGCCCAGGCCGCTGCTGTTGCATAAAACTATGCGTGCAAAAAATCTGAAGCGGCTGATTGAAAACATGTTAAATTACTGTTTGATTTCCTTTCATGTGTGAGACGAGTGGGTGTCAACACACAAAGTTGCTGTAGTCTTTTGTGCACTGGGGACAAACGGCAGGATAGTACTGTGAGAGGGATTTGCATTGCTTTATTTATCGAGAGCCCGTCTGCTCGAAAAATCAGGGCCCGCGAATTTGAATTGCATTTGTGTTCATCCTCATGACAAACATCCTAGCAATAGAGTCCACACAACCACCCAGATGATGGGGGGGGTTACTGGATTTTTTTTTTTTTTTTGCCCATTCATGCAAATATCAATGTTCAATCAATTCAAAAATCTGCTGTGGGTCTCACAAGTGTGCACACTGAGACGAGTGTCATGCGTTGGCTACAACCTGAAACCATTTTGTTCAAGACTTCAAAATATGAAAGAGTAGCACAAGCCTTAGTGGCTTTGCCGCATGTGTTTGGCTTTAGCAAACGCTGCTAATAAATCAAGATGAGAGAGAAAGAAAGCCACGGTTGCGGGGGGGGGCGATGTGATAAAAGAGCGGAGTCAGACATGTAAGAGAACGCAAGAGCTGAAGTGTATAAACCGATTCTAAAGCATACGAGTGGTTTTAAAGTACGAAGGAGGGTCAGCTGTGTGCAGCTCTTGAGTTTTCCAGTACGATTACCTTCAGATACAGACGGCTGTCGGGCGCACAGTAATAAAAGCTAGCATTAGCCTGCCCATCTATAAGTCACTCATTTGAGTTATTAGATAATTGAGGTCAGAGGTAAAGGTCAAAGCTCTGGACGACAGACTCATCAAAAAACATCGCACCTAATGGCGGCTTTTCCATGTACTGCAGTCGGTATACGGCTCGCGACTCTTAAAGGTGGGTGTGTGAGTGATGACTGGTTAGCCATATGTTGAGATTCCATCAAATCACCCAAAAACAAACTCACGCCTACCCCAAACAGGGTATCCGCCCTGTTTTGATAGCGGTCTGCACCCACACATACGTACGCAAGTGATTATGGCGGAGTTCCGGTTTTTTTACGGCCCAACAAATTTCAATTTAGTTATTATTTATTTTGTGAGCTGGTCGCAGTTCAAATCTGAGCTATCGTGGCGCATGCTAAAAAACTCTTTTACCTAGGGAGCACGGCGGCTCTGTGGAAACAGTACAATATTACTGATAAACTCCTGGTCTGATGACCCAGCAACCGTATTCTGACCAGGGAATCACTGTCATTTATGGTGGTGTTTTGCAATCAAGTGTCCTTCGTGTTGTTTCTATTAGCTTATTAGAATCAGAAACTAAACGTTCGATTCCAACAAATACACCTACACGTGTGATACAATTTGGTCTAGCGGGGTTTGCAAAAATGGTTCATGAATCAGTTTGATTTCATCTTTGTGACAGTTCACTCACTCACAATCCCGAGTTGTTTTTGCCACATTTCCCTAACACACACAATAGTAACAGGAGGCTTGCATAGAATCGAAAACAAATTATATTTTGGCGGACATTTTACCAAAATACAGCTCGCTGCTGGAGGAAAACAAAAGACGCAAAACGTCTTTCACTGTTTCAACAAGCGATGAAGCAGCTCTTACTGTGTGTGTAGACTAGAAAAACAACTCTGTACTTCAGGTAATAATCCAAATATTTGGACTTTTTTAATGGGGGCCTGTATTCCAGCCGCTCTCTGACCCTCTTTGAATGAGTTGCGTATAATGCACTTCGACATGCAACTGGATGCCACCCACAGAAATTAGAGAGCCAGAGGAAATGCTGCAACAGCTACAGCTATTGTTTTTTTTATACTTTTTTATTATTTTTTTTTTTTTTTTTTTAACCTTATTATTTACCTTTTTTACGCCTAGACCACAGTTAAAGCATCGGCTCACGTTTGTAACAACCCTAAATTCTCTTGTTTTCCCACCCCCCCATCCTCCCCCCTCGCTACCTGGAAATTACATGGCCTTTTTGAATTTCAGTCATGTTAATAGGAATCCAGTTGCAATTCTTGCATCAGGGTGAAAAAGCTCCCTTACGCAGATTCACTTAGCAGATTGACACACACTACAAAGTCGCCAGCCCCATTCACTAACAGAAATGTGTGTGAGATGTGCTTCATAGTTACACTATTGACCTTTTTCCAGGCAAATCACAGCTAAAATTTTGCTAATGTCACAGCACCATCTTTGCTGCTAGGCAGCAGGGCTGCAGGCACATGAAGTTTGTTGCTTTATGGTTCATGCACGCAGAAAATTTAAAAGAGATGCGAAGCATTTCCTCACCTGCAGTTTGGTGGTGGGTCCAACATGATGTCAGCCAGCTCTTTCTGAATCCTGAAAAAGAGAGACCACGATTGAATGATTCCCAATGAATATCTCTGAAACTCTGACACATCCAAATAAATCTCAATAAAGTGCTGTGGAAGCAAAATGACATCTATATCAAAACTAACAAGTCTGCTTGCTCTCTGAACAGCAATTCTTAGGTAACATGGGTTCCTCTGGATACCTATGATGGCCAAAAATGCGGTCTAGAAGCATGTGTTGTGATCAATATCAGTCAGGAGTGTTTGGCAAGTAAAGCTCTTTCATTAAGCATTGGTAAAAGCTGGCTGCCTGAAAGCTCTACTAAAAAAAACCAAACACACACCACACTGTCTGACAACCGATAACAGTATGCCATGAACTGGTGTGTCTAACGAAATGAAGGGCATACTGTCTACTAATAAGCCTTCATTTTGGGGAAGTCCGTGGCCTAGTGGTTAGAGAGTTTGACTCCTCTACTAACCAAGGTTGTGGGTTCGAGTATCAGGCCGGCGGCAATACGCACGACTGAGGGGGCCCTCTGAGCAAGGCACCGAACCCCCAACTTGCTCCCGGGCGCAACAGCATAAATTGATGCCCACTGCTCTTCCGGGTGTGTGTTCACGGTGTGTGTGTGTTCACTGCTGTGTGTGTGCACTTTGGATGGGTTAAAAATGCAGAGCATGAATTCTGAGTATGGGTCACCCTAACTCCTTGGCTGTATGTCACGTCACGTCATTGGTTTGGTTTTCGAAATGCTGCCTAGACATTCCCACAATCCTGTGTGTGTGCAGTTCTGTGTTCGATGAAAGAATAAAAATGTTGGTGGGAGTATAGAAAATATATATTATGATATGGGGACATTTTTTTTCTGATATTTTTTATAGAATCATCGTAGATATACTGTTGGTTATCTTAAGTGAACGTCAAACACTTGACGAAAGAAATCAGACGTGTATCGTTATATTGGATGCATTGTCTGCACATTGTCTGCATTCGGGGTCCTTTATGTTACTCTAAAAAAACTAAAAGAGAGAAAATCACACCTCGCCTACTCTTTACTGAATTAATTTTGTAGTTATAACAAGAATTAATATATATTAAGTTTTATACACCGAAGACTATGCAATGATGTTTTACATGTTAAATTATTAGTTTTCTGTACACTCTAAAACAAAAAAAAAAAAATATGCTGGGTGTTTGAATTCCACTTTGGGTCAAATATGGACTTACCCAAACCGACTGAGTCTAAAATTACATTTGAACCCAAAAGTTGGGTTAGTCCATATTTGACCCAAAGTTGGGTTCAAAACAAAAGCAGCATTTTTTAGAGTGCGCCTAGACATCTACAAACTACTGAAACATTGCTTAAGTTGTGTCTTTGTTCTATTTACTGATATTTGTGCTATTTTCACACAGAGAAAAAACCCGACGCCTTGGCCTTGGCTTCTGAGTGACGGGCCCCCCACGGACGCTATAGAGCCCGGACTCTCGTCCACTCTACCTCATTACTGTCACCTCTTGGCGTGGTGGACAGGAGTTTGGATCTCTGGTCTTGCTCATGTTGGCTTTGCTGTCTCTCTTTTTCTCCAAGATGTGTCTTGTCTCCTGACTCGCTGTGAATGGCTGGAGGAAGAGGAGGAAGAGGAGGAAGAACCTGAGCTGGCACGCGAGTCCTCATCCGACATCCCGATCTATGAAAGACACACCACACACACACAGAGAACACTGAGTGAGTGTAGCGCAGACGCAGGCATGTAACACTGGAACACTGCTACTCACATGTAACCATGCATCGATGGGTATACGTTCTGCAGGCGCGGGTTTGACCTTTAACTCCAGGATCAACAACACGGCGCGACCCTGGCGTGTGCGATTGCTCCGCATTTCAGCTTAAATAAACGCAGGAACGATCAGGACGCGAGTCCGTCGCTTTTCTTTGATCGCACAGAGCCGAATCAGTCCGCGCGCGGATCATGACACGACGTTAAACCGAATGAAGTCGAGCACGAGCACGACTCGACACGACAAACCTCCAGCTTCTCACACCATCCCACGAACGCGCGGTGAACGGATTCCGGTTAAAAACACAGTAATGTGTCGTCGACTGTTGGGGCTCGTAGAGTTCGCCGCCGATGGAGAAATGTTTCGGACCCTTACCGTACAGGCGAGAAACAACGGCGTCGTAGACGCGCCGCTGGTGGAAATATAAAGGAAATGTGGGCATGGCATATTGTGAGGTTTTTGAAGGGCTGTGTACCTCTCTTTGTGTCGAGTGTGTGCTCCGTGGAATAACGCGCACACGTGTCTCTCAGAGCGGCAAGTGCTGCTGCTGCAGACACAACACACACACACACACACCCACACACACACACACTAGCTATTAGCTAAACTTGGGGACATTCCATAGACTTCTATTGTTTTATATAAAGAAGAGTTATACAACTGTTTACCCTAAACCCAGCCACTGACCCCCTACCCCTTCACAGAAAACTTTCTGCATTTTTACAATTCAGAAAAACTTTGTTTAGCCTACTTTATTTTTATAATAGCTTTACAAATGAGGACGTCCCTCGAATGGAGGGTTTTGGCGATTTTGACAGGTTTTGCTCACTTTTGGGTACACAATAAAAAAAATAAAATTAAATATAGCTGCAAGCAGCAATTACCGGGGTTGGCAAGCATTTTAAGACCTTTGGGGTGGTCTCGGCCAACTTGGATGTATGGCTGAACAAAACTTTGACTCAATGAGATTTTTAAATGTTTATAACAGTGGTTCTATAATGCTTGACATGAATCCATAAAAACCTTTGAACAGTACTGTTTAAGTTAGTTGAATTAGCCAATTAGTGATCTTCTGCTGCCATCTAGTGGTTAAAAATGGCAATTTCATTCTCATACAACACTGTGTTTTTAAAATTTTATAACTATTAGAGTGTTATTTTTTGCCCAATCCCTCTTGCAAATTTTGGCATGCTTCTCTAGAATGAAAAATATGGCACTATTATTTTACACAGTTTTAAAAAATTGTGGACTGTCTGTTTGTATTATATAGGCCTTTGGGTACACTATGTAAAGGACATATTATAAAATGACTGGTTTATAATTGTCCAAAGTGCAATTGTTCAAACATCAACTTTTGATAATTATTGACCTACAGAGTCTAGAGAATTGTACTTCAGTGGTTTTATTGATTTTCAGCTTAAACCCTTGAACTAGTTTGTTAATGTAGCTTATTTAATTTATTTTACATAATGTTTAATTACACCGTTTTTAGTGACAACATTGGTCCCAGAGACAAAGTTGTTCAGAATGAGGACATCTATCATACGATATGAAGATCTAGTGTTTGTGTGAATATATGAGCATTTTCAACCAATTTGAGGCCATTTTACCATATAAATCTTGTGTTTTTGAGACCTTTTTCTACTGTTATAGCACCACCTATGGTATGATCTCCATTAAATTTTGCATGCTTGTTCAGACTTATCTGACACATTTTTTAAACCAAGTTTCATAAAGTTTTGAGTTTTTGTTTAGGTTTTATAGGCTTTTGGGTATTTTGGACACGCCCCTTTTCTAAATTAACCTGTTAGAGCTAACCAAAGGGACAAAATTCAATTTTGTTTTGATAATTATTGATCTAGAGGGTCCAGAGAATTGTTCATTAGTGGTTTGATCGAGATTAAGTGGAAAACCTAGGACTAGTTCGCAAAAGTATGTTTTTAACATATTTGTGAATATTTAATGAACGATTTGATTGACAGCATTAGGCCTAGAGGCAAAGTTGTTCAGAATGTGGAGTTCTATCATATGATGTTAAGATCTAGTGTTTGTGTGAATATATGAACATGTTCTACAATTTGAGGTTATTTTCTATAGAAATCTTGTGTTTTTTGATGCCCTTTTAACTGTTATAGCGCCACCTATGGTCCGATCTCCATGAATTTTTGCTTGTTTGATAAGAGTCATCTGATACATATTTTCACCAAGTTTCATAAAGTTTTGAGTTTTCATTTAGGTTTTATAGGCTTTTGAGTATATTTGGCCACGCCCCTTTTAAAAATGACACAGTTATAGCTAACCAAAGGACAAAATTCAACTTTTTTTTTTTTTGATAATTATTGATCTAGAGAGTCCAGAGAATATTATTGCAGTGGTTTGGTTCTGATTGGGCGACAAACCTAGGACTAGTTCGCAAAAGCAGGTTTTTAACATATTTGTGAATAATTAATGAACGATTTGACTGACAGCAATGGTTCTTGAGGCAAAGTTGTGCATTATGAGGAGATCTATAAAATGATATGCATATTGTGTAAATCTGTGTAACACCACGTGATTACTGAGCCAAAAAACTTGTTAGCGCCAACTAGTGGCCGATTTCTTTCAAAATTCTTACAGACCTTTAGGGCCATGAGTCGAACATGCCCACTGAGTTTCGTTCCGATCAACCTTTGTTAACCTTGTTTAATAGGTGCTTAAATTTTTTTGGCCAATGGCGGCCATGTTTTTTGAGATATGCAAATGTCCTCATAGACACTTGTGTCCCTTCAGACAAAGACACTGCATACCAATTTTCAAGTCGATCAGACGAATGGTTGCCTAGTTATATAGCCATTTTATGTGGTTTTTTCTATTTTATAGCGCCCCCAAGCGGCAGAGAGGCGCAATTTTTTTTATTTGACCAAAGATTGAGCTTATAACACGTGTACCAAGTTTGGTGAAGATATCTCATTCCATTCAAGAGTTATAGCTAAAATAACATTTGGCTAACGTTAGCATAGACGCTTTTTGTACCTGTACTGTTTCGCGTAAAAATCAAAATTTCAACTTTTTTTGGATAATTATTGATATTCAACGTCCAGAGAATATTTCTGCAGTGGTTTGGTTTGGATCAGGTGAAAAACCTAGGACTAGTTCGCAAAAGTAGGTTTCGGATATAACACAATTTTGCAAGAAAAACCGTGCGTCACGCGTAGAGCAAAAATTTTCGGACTCCACTTTTGTTCGGACTGACCCACAAGGATTACAACGATGTAAAGTTTTTGAGTCTACGTCAAACGGTTTACGACTGCAGCCAAAAATGTCTGAAATTTTTGTATTTTTTGCGCTGTAGCGCCCCCGTTAGGCCGATTGGGTTACGAGACTTTGATAGGTTGATAGCCCAAATTGAGCTCTACCATCTGGCCAAGTTTCAAGTCTCTAGGCCTTACGGTTTGGTTTGCACGATCAGTCTTTAGCGGAGAAGAATAATAAGAATAATAATAATATATAAATATAATAATAATAATAATAACTAATAATAATAAAAATCTTAACAGATACAAGAGGGTTTCAGCACTGCGTGCTTGAACCCCTAATAATTAAAGCTGCAAGCAGCGATTACCGGGGTTCAAGCACATTAAGGCCTCTGAGGTGGTCTCGGCCAACCTGGATGTATGGATGACAGTTAAAACACATCCAAAATGGAGAACAGGCTAACAGACAGACACACACACACTGAAAGTAAATTATTAGACTAATATATTAATACTCTATAAGCATATGCACACACACACACACACATATACAAAGACACAAAGACACACATACATGCACACACATTTTGTTGCAGATATAGGTATTTTGAAATAAGTGATAGGTGACAATAAACTTGTTGCAAGTCTTCTCTTTTTAAGAGTTTAGATGTCATTTTCAGGTTTCACTCTAATCATAATCTGACAAAATTTGTAAAAAACTGATATTTCTGTATGAACAAAAATGGAAAACGTTGACTCAATGAGATTTAAAATGTTTATAACAGTTAATTTATTAATGTTTTGGCATGAATTCATGAAACCGTTGAACAGTACTGTTTAACTTAGCTGAATGAGACCATTAGTGGTCTTGCCCGCTATGCCATCTAGTGGTTATAAAATGCATTTACTCAAACAACACTGTGTTTTAAACATAACTGTTATAGTGTTATTTTTTTGCCCAATCTTTCTTAAATTTTGCATGCTTGTTTAGAATGAAATTATGCATTATTTTTTACACGGTTTTGATAATTTGTGGGCTTTCTGTTTGTATTAATAGGCCTTTGTGTACACTATGAAAAGAACATATTAAAAAATTACTGGTTTATAGTTGTCCAAATGCAATTGTTCAACATGTTTTTGATAATTATTGACCTTCAGAGTCCTAGAGAATTGTACTTCAGTGGTTTTATTGATTTTCAGCTTAAAGCCTTGGATTAGTTTGCCAAAGTAACTTTTTTTAAATAATCTTGAGATGTTTAATATAACAGCTTTATTGACAACATTGGTCCCAGAGGCAAAGTTGTTCAGAATGAGGACATCTATCATATGATATGAAGATCTAGTGTTTGTGTGAATATATGAGCATTTTCAACCAATTTGAGGCCATTTACCATATAAATCTTTTGTTTTTGAGGCCTTTTCTACTGTGATAGCGCCACCTATGGTTCGATTTCCATGAAACTTTGCATGCTTGTTCAGAGTCATCTGACACATGTTTCACCAAGTTTCATAAAGTTTTGAGTTTCATTTAGGTTTTATAGGCTTTTGGGTATTTTGGCCCCGCCCCTTTTATAAATTAAGCTGTTATAGCTAACCAAAGTACAAATTCTAATTTTTTTTGATAATTATTGATCTAGAGAGTCCCGAGAATCGTTCTGTAGTGGTTTGATTGAGATTAAGAGAAAAACCTAGGACTAGTTTGCAAAAGTAAGTTTTTAACTTATTTGTGAATATTTAATGAATAGTTTGATTGACAGCATTAGGCCCAGAGGCAAAGTTGTTCATAATGAGGAGATCTATTTTAAGATATGAAGATCTAGTGTTTGTGTGAATATATGAACATGTTCTACAATTGAGGTCATTTTCTGTGAAAGAAATCTTGTGTTTTTGATGCCCTTCTTAACTGTTTATAGCGCCACCTATGGTCCGATCTCCATGATCTTTGTATGCTTGTTAAAAGTCATCTGCTACATGTTTCCACCAAGTTTCATAAAGTTTTGAGTTTTTCATTTAGGTTTTATAGGCTATTGGGTATATTTGGCCACGCCCCCTTTTAAAAATGACCCAGTTATAGCTAACCAAAGGACAAAATTCAAATTTTTTTTTTTATAATTATTGATCTAGAGAGTCCACAGAATTTTACTGCAGTAGTTTTTGGTTCCGATCGGGCGAAAAAACTAGGACTAGTTCGCAAAAGTATGTTTTTAACATAATTATGAATAATTAATGAATGATTTGACTGACAGTAATGGTTCTTGAGGCAAAGTTGTGCATTATGAGGAGATCTTTCAAATGATATCCATATTGCATGGATATGTGAAAACACCTAGTGATTACAGAGCCAAAAAACTCGTTAGTGCCAACTAGTGGCCGATTTCTTTCAAAATTCTTACAGACCTATTTTCGGGCCATGAGACGAACATCCCCACCAAGTTTCGTTCCGATCTCAACCTCCGTTAACCTTGTCTAATAGTTGCTTAAATTTCATTGGCCAGTGGCGGCCATGTTTTTTGAGATACGCGAATGTCCTCATAGACAATATTGCCCCTTCAGACAAAGAAACTGCATACCAATTTTCAAGTCGATCGGGACCAACCGTTGCCTAGTTATAGCTATTTATGTGTTTTTTTATTGTCTTATAGCGCCCCCAAGTGGCAGAGGTGGCGCAATTTTTTTTATTTGACCAAAGATTGAGCTTATACAATGTGTACCGAGTTGATGAAGATATCTCATTCCGTTCAAGAGTTATAGCTGTAAAATAAACATTTGGCTAACGTTAGGCATAGACTGCCTTTTGGAGTACTGTTCGCGTATAAGAATCAAAATTTCAACTTTTTTTGATGAATTATTGATAATGAGTTGTAAGAGAATATTTCTGCAGTGGTTTGGTTTCTGATCGGGTTTGAAAAACCCTAGGACTAGTTCGCAAAAGTAGGTTTCAGATATAACTCAATTTTGCGGAAAAAACCGTGCGCGTCGTAGCTAGAAAAAATCTTCGGAAACCTCCACTTTTTGTTCGGACTGACCCCAGGATTACAACGATGGTAGAAAGTTTTGAGGTGTCTACGTCAAACGGTCAGAATGAACTTCTGCACGGCCAAAAATGTCTGAAATTTTTGTATTTTGCGCTATTATGTAGCGCCCCCGTTAGGACGATTAGGTCAGGTTCTTTGCGCCCCTGAGTAGCGACGCAAGACATATACCTTTTGACACAAGTTTTCAGCTCTCTAGGCCCTTACGGTTTGGGCTGGCCGTTCAGTTTAAGGCGGAAGAATAATAATAATATAATAATAATAATAATAAAAAATCCTAACATTACAATAGGGTTTCAGCACGTGCGTGCTTGAACGCCCTAATAAATAAATGGTCCCCAAAATCTGGTTGAGTTAGGAACAACACACACACCCAACAGGAGAGACGCGGAGATGAGAGAGAGAGAGAGAAAGAGAGAGAGAGCGAGAAGACGTGAGAAACGACGCTCAAACAGTAATATCAGCACAAAAACTCTCCTTGATGTCTTTATTTATGATATTATTGTAATTTATTTAGATATTATAGAAATTCTTTATTTGGATGATTGTAGCAGGATATAAACAACTGTTTTTATTTCAAAACAGATGTAGTTAAAAAAAATTCTCTGCCATATTATTATTATTATTATGTTACATAATACAAAACTATAACTGAATTGAATGTAAATAATAATCATTATAAGAACATAATAATTGTTACAATTCATGGGAGGGTAAAAGGTTATACTTAATCAAAACTACATACTATATGATGTTAAATGTTCATTCTTGGTTTATGATGAATACTGGGGGGAGAAAATCTGCTAGTTTCTGATCTGTAGTAGGGGAAGGTGTGTGAGGGAGATAACAATGACATTATCATTCAGGAGCAGGAAGGGTCATTTTGTTTATACTCCCACAAGGTCATGGCTGTAGTGGCCTTTCAATATTCAACGCCACTTAGTCCTGAGTTTAATATTAACACAGTTTTTCTGAAGACAAAGGGAAAAGTAATCTTTTCCAGAAACATAAATATCATTTACTGTCGTTTCTCAATATTTACTATATTCCCTCCATTCTTGTATTGTGGGGGGTTCGGAAGCAGCCAGCGGCTTCTGAGTGCTTTTTTTACCGGCATGATGTTAAAATGGCAAATAAATATCCATCAGGCCATCTTTCCTGGAAATCAGCACTGTTATTATATGTTTAATGTCTTAAATTGTTTTTTAAGTGTACATTTAAGCTTGTACCTATGGAAAACACTTAACTGTTTTTTTACTGTTATTATTATTTCCGCGACACAGTGTAAAAAGATGTAATCTATAAAGTGAAACTAGAGCAAAAAAAAAAAACACATAGTAATATTATGCCATTAAAATAAAAACTGAAAAATGGGCTAAAAAATACAATAATGCAATACAATAAAGGAAGTAACATTTAAGCTAATTAATAAAAATAAAGGTGAAAATAAAATATGATAAAATACATAAAGTGAAAATAAAGACTAAGACTAAGAAGACAAACTGAAGTTTACTGACACAAAAGCAAAGCAGGTCTCTATGGATGTCTTCACACACACACACACACACACACACAGAGTTGAAGTGTTTTCTGTCATGTACATAAACACAATGACATGAACACACACCAGTATAAACTGACACACCTTCAAGGGAAACTTGTAGAGACATTCAAGGACACATAAACACACATTAAAGTACTGAATTAGGGTCGTTTTTATACTTCTGTAGAGTTTTAGATAGTAATTTTAATTGAGTTTGTAAGTGTGAGGACTTTTCCCATCCATCTATCAATCATGCGATCTGTTTTCCTTAAAAGAAATACACTATCCACAGGGACTGTGTTATCAAAAAATGTCCTCAAACAGATCGAGTGACAAAGTTAGACCTACTCGTTTATCATCTAAAAGTAAACCTAAATATCCTTGTTGATATTATAATAAGTGACGTGGACATTACAGGCCACTGGTGATCCATACTCCAGAATTCGTGCTCTGCATTGAAACCATCCAAGTGCACTCACACACACACACACACACTGTGAACACACGAACACAAACACACACCGTGAACACACAAACACACTCACACCGTGAACACACACACACACACACACACACACCGTGAACACACACACGGAGCAGTGGGTATCATTTATGCTGCGGCACCTGGGGAGCACCTCAGTCGTGGTATTACCGGCCCGAGACTCGAACCCACAACCTTAGGGTTAGGAGTCGTACTCTCTAACCACTAGGACACGACTTCTTCAAAAATTTAAATGTATTCATATTCATTCAACTATTTGTAAATGTATTAATAAAGGCTGAATAGAAAAATGACTTTGGTTTCTATAAACATCTGTTTGTGTGATTCATGCTGTCCAGCAGCCACAATTCACAAACGTGCTTTAAACAAACCTGATTTACTCTTTATTATTTTATACCTGTGGCTGTCAGTGAAGAAAACCATTTTCACATTTTGACTGGGGACACTCATTTGCCTGTGCCATCAAACAACAGATAGAGAAGTGCTTTACTTCCCTTTTGAGCCTTTATTACTGAGTTTATTTTGTTATCCTAATTAGCTTATGCATGATTATGTGTTATGTTTTTATTCGCTTTTGCTGTTGTTTTTCCCTGTCATTGACGACTATCAGAACAGACCTGTGACCTTTTTGTGTCATTTGAGAGCTGCTTAGTAAAGACCTAAATAAACTGTGAGAAAAGATCTGTCTGGTGTCGTAAGCAGAGGTCATGATTGTGATGTAATATCAGTAGAGAAACACTACTGAAAATGCGGTCAAGCCCCTTCCTTCTTTCAGGCAATGATGGCTGTGGCATGATCTCACAAAGGTCCTTTTAAGACAAGTCATGTCCTCGGAGACCATCTTTTGAAACACCTCCTCGGGCATCCAAGTGCAGCTCCTATCTCTTTGAATGAGGAAAACATCAAGTTCTCCAAAACTGTTCACTATAAGCTCACGATTAAATGTCATATTGAAATCAGCAGTGAAATCTGACAACAGCTGTTTCATAAATGTTGTTTCTTTTCCGAAAAATAGCATTATAAAAGCTTATTATTCCAGGTAAGATCAGCCAGTGCGCATGTGCAGTCTATTGAGCGCACGTTCTCAAAATGCTGACTTTACCGATTAGCGATTGGCTCTTTCATTCAGAAGGCGGGGGTTCCTGCGCCCTTGAACGGCCATATTGAGCCCCCCATTCAACACTATAGGAAGTGACATGTCTATGATCTCACCCAAATCGTGTGGCCCTGTTTTATAGGAAACCCCCCATGATTCCCATCTCAGAACTTTGCAATAAAACACACACCCTCATCACACTGAGAAGAGGGAAAGGGAGATGATATACTTCCTGCGTCTGTCTGCGTCAACAGGCTCTGAGCTGCCAGCCAATGATTGAGTGTCATGCGGCACGTTAAAATCTGATCTGAGTTTTATTGATGTGGGCAGATAGTTTTGACTTCTGCTCGCTTGCAGACCATCATGAGCTTGAGTTACTCTCAACCGATGCTCCATTATGGCACTTAAGAGTCAGTGAGAGATGCTTTAATTGCCAATCAGAAGTGTTTTTTTGACTCTATGGGCCCTGGAAAGAAGGGAAGATGTGTACATTGTTGACAAATAAGCACACTGGCTATATGTGCACAATGGAATATATACAGTATACTATACACTAAATAGTATGTAGTGTGCAATAAAGTTTCAAACAGTTCTCTTGCAGCCTACCTATTACTGTCCTGTTTAATGTAACGAGTGTATTCACAATGCTTTCATGATGGACTGAAGTGCACACAGCTCCGTGTTTAACTCTGAGGTCTTGTTACTCTCAAAATAAAGAATAGCTTTTGTGTCTGGAGATGATAAAGCCAATATAGGTTTGGGGTTGCTGCGTGGAAGGAATAATCTGAATGCATTTTAAAAAGTGTCATTTCTAAAGGTTTTTTTCCCAACTTCTCTATCTCTTTTTTCAGGCTTTATTACTTTGCGAGGCAGTAGTTTGGCCGAAATGACTGAAGAAAAGATTGGTCTGTGAATACATTTAGGTACTGTTTTGAGGAAACTGTTTACTTTGTGGCCAAAAAAAATATCAGGCAAATTGGTAAGTTGTAAATGCTTGCTGCTGGTAATCATATTTCTGTCTCTAGGCTGACACTACCAGAGCCTTCCATCTCATCACAGTATGTTTGGAAGAAATATCATCGAAAATTCAACAAAGTAAAAAACAGGCTAGAATGTATTTTTGTTCCATTATAAGGAGAGTTGCAAATGACTTCTCTATATAATATTCAGCCACAAAAGTAAAACAAAAAGTAAAATTCATTAGAAAATATTTGGTTTACAAAGGTTTGGTGTTGTGAATTTTCCTGTAATGCTGATATTACAGAAATATATATAGCGTAATTGTCTGCATACACAAATTATTGCGAGCAACTGCATTGTGTGGCATGAGGGGTTTTTTTCATGACCAACACTCCATAAAGATGTATCAAACAATAGAGTTTGTGGTTTTGATGTGTGTCATATTGAAAGGTGGATGCAAAATACTTAACAAGACACAGAGCAAGCATTCACAAGACTATTCGTGGGGCCAAACCTTACAGTGTTGTGACGGTTTCTGAAGGACTAAGCTCTAGCAGTCTGTGGTCCATTACCGACACCTATAAAACAACCGGATCCAATACTAATCATTAGTCAAACAAAACCTGTTAGTCAATCAAGTTGCTTATAGAATATGAACTACTTGTGTATTTCCAACTCAACAGTTGTCGAGTCTGTGGTGAGAGAAAAGAAACCCGTCACTACTACAAAACCAAACATAGATTCTATCAGACGGACTTTCTATTTTTTTGCCATAAAACTTTAAGTAACAAATCATACAAAAACCAGAATCTGAACTTTGCTTTATGAAGCAAATCTCACTAAGGAAATACCAACTCATAACACAAAACTCTTTAAAACACGAGTTAGAATTAGCATTTTTTTCATCTGGTATCATTAAGATTCGTTGTCCCCATATTTAAAAATTACAGATTTAAAAACAATTAGCAAATTCTCATTACATTAATGCAGTGTTGCCAAATTTTGAAATGAAAATTGTCAATCAAAATGCAAATAAGGTTAATAGGCTTTATTTTAGTATGTTATTAAATAACTAAAAACACAAGCACAGATCAGGCAAACATTGAGCACTGACAGATGAAAGTGCACTACACTGATCAATTCTTATCATGGCACCTGTTAGTGGGTGGTGGAATATTAGGCAGTAACCTGTTTTTGTGAACATTTGTGATGTGAAGTTAAATTAAATTAAATGAAACATGGTAGTTTATAATAGTTATAAAATAATAATAGTTATAGTTTACAATGTGTAGAGAGTGAAGGTTGTGTTTAGAACGTGGGGGAAAATGGACAAGCTGCGGTTTGACCAAGGGCCGCACTGTGATTGATAGATGACTGGGTGCCAGGGAGCGCATCTCCACAACTGCAGCTCTTGGGGGTAGTTCCCCCGGTCGCAGTGGTCAGTATCTGCAAGTGGTCCAAGGAAAGGAACAGTAGTGAACCGGTGACAGGGTTCATGGGGGTCTGTGTTTGATGCACTGTGAGGAGCGAAAGGTGGCCCCGTGTGGACCAAACGCAACAGATTGAGCTACTGCAGGTCAGATGCTTGTTGAAGTTAATGCTGGTTTGTGATGGAAAGGTGTCAGAATACAACAGTGCGTAGGGGAGGGTTACGCACTTTGTATTCTGACGGGGGCTGTGTACTGGGGTGACATAGCCATCAGGACCAGTCATGGTGCCCATGCTGCCCCTGTTCACCGCTTGAAAGCAACAACAGTAGGCCACATGAGCATCAGAACTGGACCACTGAGAGCAATGAAAGGACGGTGGCCCTGGTATGATGACATCACATTTTCTTTTAACACTGTGGATGGCAAGTGTGCTCAGCGCTGCGTTACCTGGGGAATCACATGGCACCAGGTTAAAGTCACGCAGGTCAAGTCAAATAGTGCTTTATAAAATACTTGTTGTGGCCAAGCAGCTTTACATTGTCAGACAGGAAAATAGTTTGTCAATGATGCAAGACGACAATAAGTGTCATTTTTCCATCTAAAGTCAGTTCACTGATGAGTCAGTGATGTCCTCATCAGTTCAGGTCTCTTCCAATAGTGTCCTGTGCAATCAAGTCAAGCGTTTTCCACCACTAAACAAGCCACACAGCAAGGAAACCAAAACTCACTGGTGACAAATGGAGAAAAAAGCGATTGGGAGGAAACCAGGCTCAGTCGGGGGCCAGTTCTCCTATAGCCAGATGGAAACCAGCCTGGTTGTGGTTTTAATTCCAGACTGCAAACACAGATCAAGATGGAGCGAGGACTTGTCTGGTTCCCATGGTCTAGTGCCGACTGTAAGTTCTACGCTGGGGATCTGTTCTGGGGCGAATCCTAGTCGGTCACCACTAGGGCTGCTGGATACACCGGTTCTGGTCTGGATCTGGTTGGCTACAGTAACCTCGGGGTAAGACTGAATAGCGTTTGGTTTGGTGTTTTGTTTTGCTGTGGTGGTGTGCTCTGTCAGTCTGTGAGGCAATGCTCCACAAGAGGCAGGATCAGCTGTCTGTAAGGAGAAGAAATCGAGAAGAATGGCGTTAGGAGCCTAAAACCCGAAAAAAAAAAAAAAAAAAGCATGGGGGCCCGACTGCAGGCCTTACAAAGTCTTTGTAGCCGAATGGAAGTGGCTCTATGCTAAACATGTTACAAAATTAAAGAAGTTAAAAACTGAACAATCTGCTGCTCAACAATTGTTTTGATTTATATGCTCCTTTTCAATTTGCTGTCAACTTGCATTTTTACTTCAATACTAAAAAAAAAAAAAAAAACAAAAAGGAAGAAAGCTTGATAGGCACAGGCGTACGAAGTTCACTTTTAATGTGAGCTCACAGCAACTCAAGCTCACTCGACTCGAAATTTTTTTGCACTGAGCTCATGTTAGAGCGCACTAAGAACAGAAAAACAATACCTCAGACCTAAGAAAAAAAAAAAAAAAAAAAAAACTCCCTCCAAAGTTTCAGGGCTTTATTACCCCCCAAAAAAGTTTTAAAGGGAAATTTGGTTTTAAGGCCCCAGATTCAAAAATTTGTGCATTACCCCTGAAGTTCCCAAAATGTGGCAAAAAAAAAAAAAAAAAAAAAAAAAAAAAAAAACCCCACCCACAAAAAAAAGACCCCCAGTAGGTATTGTTGGCCCTCACAACCCCCTAGTAAGAGGAAACATCTAGGGGAGACCGGGCCAAAGCTTTTTGAAACTAATTAGGGTTGTGTAAAAACCATGCCTTTATTCCTAAACCTAAAGAAATGCAATATTTACTCAGAATCACAGACCCCTCGACATGAGATAAACAGATGTGTGCAGGGGCATACATGAGCATGAGGCGGCTGTGTCGATGTCACACCTGTTAAACTGCCCCTGCTTTTCGTCGGTCAAACAGCTGGGGGCCCCCAGCATACTGACAAAACTGGAGCCCAGCCCACGACCAGCAACAAGCCCTGCCAGCTCTACAAAGCCAACATCCCTCAGACGAGCCGGGCGGTGTTTACCAGGGTTACCGCTGTGAGGAGAGAGCAGATGGACAGCAGCACTTTGGGGATGGGGGCCCGGCTCCAGTTGTTCCCTTTAGGATGTCCGACAGATCACACCCTGACTGTTGAGGTTTGCAGTGGTAGAATTTTGGTGCGAAAAAGTCACCCGAACCACAGAACCCGTTTATTTTGAACATAATGTTTAAATTAAACCCGTGAAGAGAGAAACCAGGAGCTGTTGGCTTAAAACTGTGAAAAACCCTTCACTGTAAAAGTGGGGCATGTGGCGGCCTTTTTCCCCAAAAGAGACTGATCCCAAATGCCGTAAAGCTTTTCAACTCTGTAACAGCCAAAAAAAAAAGAAAGACAAAAAAACGCCCGGGACCCCAAGGGCTTAAATACAAACCGGGCACTAATGAGGAAACAAGGGCACAGGTGAGAAAAAATCAATGAGCCAATTTGGGGGAAACACAGGAAACAGGAACTGAACCAGACGACAAACTAAAAACCAACAAAAGGGGCCAAACACTTTAACAGAGTGTCCTTCTTTTCTTTACTCATCTTGCTTTCATTTTTTTTAAATGCTTTTTTTTTTTGAAATACTAGCTCCGGGGCCTGGATACTAACTTCATCAGTACCCGCGCGTTCTGTGCAGGTTTCTACTGCTTATGCACAGTATCGTCTTGGAAATATCTCGACAAAATATCGCAGCATAACTTCAATAGGGCTCATAAATAAA
>NC_056573.1:306885-314925 GCF_018340385.1 Cyprinus carpio | reverse complement strand
GTTTTTGAGGACTTTTTTTAATGTATTTGGCCACAGTCCCCCTTTAATAAATGACACTGTTACAAGTAACCAATGGACAAATTTCAACATGTTTTTGGATAATTATTGATCTAGGGAGTCCAGAGAATATTACTGCAGTGGTTTGGACAATCACCTCTCACATCGGATTAACAACAAACCTAGGACTAGTCGCAAAGTAGGTGTGTTAACATAGCGTGTAATATTTCTTGAACGAGATGTTCATTGGTTACAGCAATGGTTCGTGTGAGCCAAAGGTCTGTTGCAATGATATGTGAAGATCTATCAACTATGTGCATGTCATAGTGTTGTTGATATGTGAACATCACCCGCGCGTAATTACAGAGTGCGCATCAATAACTCGTTTAGCGTGCCACTAGTGGCCGTTCTGTCTCGCAAACTATCTTACAGACCTGATGGTCTATGAGTCGAGCTGCATGCCCACCCCGGTGTTTTCGTGTCCGTTGACCTCCGATAACCCCGTCAAATAGGGGTCTGAAATTGTGTGTGGGCTCCGCCCAATGGCGGCCCAGTGTTTTAATTACTACGCGCATCGGCCGCAACAGGTCCTTGACTGCCGCGCGCGTATCTAGACAAGACACGGTGCAAGTACCAATTTTCAAGTCGCGTCGGGACCTAGCACGTTGGACTAGTGATAGCCATTTATGTGTTTTTTCTGGGTGGCGTTAGCGCGCTCCCAAGATGGCAGAGGTTGCCCATTTTTCTATTATTTGTGACCAAAGATTGAGCCTTATCCTATACATGCTCACCGTGTATTAGTGAAAGATATCTCCATTCTGCTTTTAAGAGTTATAGTGCTAAAATAACATTATGGCTAGACTTGACGCATAATAACGCCTTCTTGGCATCTCCGTCATCTTGCGCTAAAAAATCCACAATGTTCAACAATGTTTTGGATATATGACTGGTGAATCGTAGAGGTTGTCCTCCAGCGAATATTCTGCAGTGGTTTTGGTTTCCGGATCGGCTTTGAAAATCCTAGCGGGCTAGGGTTCGCAAAGGAGAGGTTTGTGGATATAACACCATTTTGCCGCGAAAAACCGGTGCATCTGTAGATGCTAAAAATTTCCGTGGACATCCATTTTTGTTCGGGGCAGAACCGCGCAAGGATTACAACGATGTAAGTTCTCGTGGAGGTCGTCCGTCAAACTGGTTCTACGACTGGCAGGGCAAAAAATGTCCTGAGAATTGTATGTATTTCTTCTGTGCCCTCGCTGTAAACGCCCCCGCCTAAATATTAGGCCGATCTGGTGTGTCGAGACTTCTGATAGGTTTCGTGACCCCAAATTTGAGCTCTACAACCTCGGGCCAAATTTCAAGTCTTCTAGGCCTTACGTTTGGTCGGCACGATCAGCCCTTTTAGGGCATAATAATAAAATAATACTAAAATAATAAAGATAATACAATAGGTTTATAGCTGCAACGCTAAATAGCTGCAGCGATTAGTTACCGGGGTTCAAGCACTTTAGAAACCTTTGGGGTGGTCTAACTTTCGTGCCCCACCTGGATGTATGGCTGACAAAACTTTGACTCAATGAGATTTTAAATGTTATAACAGTGGTTTTGTAAAATGTTTTGGACATGAATCCATAAAAACCTTTGAACAGTACTGTTTAAGTTAGTTTTGAATTTGCCCATTAGTGATCTTCCGCTGCCCAGCTCTAGTGGTTAAAAATGGCAATTTCCTCTCATACAACACTGGTGTTTTTAAAATGTATAACTATTAGAGTGTTATTTTTTGCCCAATCCCTTTTAAATTTTGCATGCTTCTCTAGAATAAAAAAAATATGCATTATTTTACACAGTTTTGATAATATGTGGGCTGTCTGTTTGTATTAATAGGCCTTTGGGTACACTATGTAAAGGACATATTATAAAATGACCGGTTTATAATTGTCCACAATGCAATTGTTGCTCAACTGTTTTTTTTTTTTTGATTAATTATATTGACCTACAGAGTCAGAGAATTGTACTTCAGTGGTTTAATTGATTTTCAGCTTAAACCATTGGATTAGTTTTGCAAAAGTAGCTTTTTTAAATAATCTTGAATATTTAATTAACGGTTTTACTTGACAACATTGGTCCAAAAGTTTTTCAGAATGAGGTGCTCGATCATATGATATGAAGATCTAGTGTTTGTGTGAATATATGAGCATTTTCCAACAATTTGAGGCAATTTACCATATAAATCTTGAGTTTTTGAGGCATTTTGTAACTGTTTTTAGCGCCACCTATGATCTGATCTCCATGAAACTTTGCATGATTGTTCAGAGTAATCTGACACATGTTTTCCACCAAGTTTCGTAAAGTTTTCCAAGGTTTCGTTTAGGTTTTTATAGGCTTTTAGGTATTTTGGCCACACCCCTTTTTCTAAATTAACCTGTTATAGGCTAACCAAAAGGACAAAATTCAACATTTTTTTGATAATTATTGATCTAGAGAGTCCAGAGAATTGTGCAGTAGTGGTTTGATCGAGATTAGTGGAAAACCTAGGACTAGTTCTCGCAAAAGTATGTTTTTTAACATATTTGTGAATAATTAATGAACAATTTGATTGACAACATTAGTCCCAGAGGCAAAGTTGTTCAGAATGAGGAGATCTGTCATATGATATGAAGATATAGTGTTTGTGTAAAAATATGATCATGTTCTAAAATTTCAGGTCATTTTCCATTGAAATCTTGTGTTTTTGAGGACTTTTTTTAATGTTATAGCGCCAGCTATGGTCCGATCACCATGAAACTTTGCATGCTTCTTAAGAGTCATTTGAGATATATTTTCACCCAAGTTTCGTAAAGTTTTGAGTTTTCGTTTAGGTTTTATAGGCTTTTTATTGTATATTTGGCCACACCCCTTTAATAAATGACACTGTTACAAGTAACCGGAAGGACAAATTTCAACATGTTTTGGATAATTATTGATCTAGAGAGTCCAGAGAATATTACTGCAGTGGTTTGGTTTTCCGATCGGGTAAAAACCATAGGACTAGTTCGCAAAAGTAGGTTTTTAACATATCTATGAATAATTATTGAACGATTTGATTGACAGCAATTGGGTTTCTTGAGGCAAAGTTGTGCATTATGTGGAGATCTATCAAATGATATGCATTTTGTGTTGATATGTGAAACACCACGTGATTACAGAGCCATAAAACTCGTTAGCGCCAACTAGTGGCCGATTTCTTTCAAAATTCTTACAGACCTTAAGGTTATATGAGTCGAACATGCCCACCGAGTTTCGTTTCGATTGACCTCCGTTAAACCCTTCAAATAGGTGCTTAAATTTGTTTGGCCAATGGCGGCCATGTTTTTTTGAGATACGCGAATGTCCTCAAAGATACTTGTGTCCCTTCAGACAAAGACAATGCATACCAATTTTCAAGTCGATTGGAGCAACGGTTGACTAGTTATAGCCATTTATGTGTTTTTTGAGTCTTATAGCGCCCCCAAGAGGTAGAAGTGCGCAATTTTTTTTATTTGACCACAGATTGAGCTTATACATATTTGTACCAAGTTTGGTGAAGATATCTCATTCCGTTCAAGAGTTATAGCTAAAATAACATTTGGCTAACGTTAGCATAGATGCTTCTTGGCATACTGTTTCGCGCTAAAATCAAAATTTCAACATTTTTTTGATAATTATTGATCTAGAGAGTCCAGAGAATATTTCTGCAGTGGTTTGGTTCTGATCGGTTGAAAATCCTAGGACTAGTTCGCAAAAGTAGGTTTCGGATATAACGCAATTTTGCGGAAAAACCGTGCGTTGTAGAGCAAAAATTTCGGACTCCACTTTTGTTCGGACTGACCCAAGGATTACAACGATGTAAAGTTTTTGAGTCTACGTCAAGCGGTTTACGAATGCGGTCCAAAAATGTCTGAAATTTTTGTATTTTGCGCTGTAGCGCCCCCTTTAGGCCGATTGGGTCGAGACTTTGATAGGTTCTCCCCAAATTGAGCTCTACAATCTGGCCAAATTTCAAGTCTCTAGGCCTTACGGTTTGGTCTGCACGATCAGTTTTAGGGCAGAAGAATAATAATAATAATAATAATAATAATAATAATAATAAAAATCCTAACAATTACAAGAGGGTTTCAGCACTTCGTGCTTGAACCCCTAATTATAGCTGCAAGCAGCGATTACCGGGGTTCAAGCACTTTAAGACCTTTGGGATGGGTCTCGGCCCAACCTTGATGTATGGCTGACAAACTTTGACTCAATGAGCTTTTAAATGTTATTAACAGTGGTTTTCAACTAATGTTTTGACATGAATCCATAAAACCTTTGAAACAGTACTGTTTAAGTTAGTTTTGAATTAGCCCATTAGTGATTCTTCCGCTGCCATCTAGTGATTAAAAATGGCAATTTCTCATACAACACCGGTGTTTTTTAAAATTTTATAACTATTAGAGTGTTTTTTTTTTGCCCAAATCCCTCTTAAATTTTGCATGCTTCTCTAGAATGAAAAATATGCATTTATTTTACACCAGTTTTGATAATTTGTGGGCTTGTCTGTGTTTGTATTATTAATAGGCCTTTGGGTACACTAGGTAAAGGACAACATATTATAAAATTGACCCAGTTTATAACTATTGTTCCAAAATTGTGTTCACACTTTTTTTTTTTTATAATTATTGACTACACAGTCTAAGAATTGTAACTTCAGTGGTTTTATTGATTTTCAGCTTAAACCCTTGGGACTAGTTTGCAAAAGTAGCTCTTTTTGAAATAAATGATTGAATATGTTGTATTAAACAGTTTTTATTTGACACATTGGTCCCAAAAGTTTTTTGTTTCAGAATGAGGGTGCTCTATCATATGATATGAAGATCTAGTGTTTGTGAATAATATGAGCATTTTCAACTAATTTTGAGGCCATTTATCATATAAATCTTGTGTATTTGAGACCTTTTCTACCTGTTTAGCGCCACCTATGGTCTGATCTCCCATGAAAACTTTTGCATGCTTGTTCAGAAAGTAATCTGACACATGTTTTCACAAGTTTCGTAAAGTTTTTAAGTTTTCTGTTTAGGTTTTATAGGCTTTTAGGTATTTTGGCCACACCCCTTTTCTAAATTAACCTGTTATAGCTAACCAAAGGACAAAATTCAATTTTATTTTGATAATTATTGATCTAGAGAGTCCAGAGAATTGTTCAGTAGTGGTTTTGATCGAGATTAAGTGAAAAACCTTGGACTAGTTCGCAAAAGTAGCTTTTTTAACTTATTTGTGAATATTTAATGAACGTTTTGATTGACAACATTAGGCCTAGAGGCAAAGTTGTCAGGAATGAGGAGTTCTATCATATGATTTTAGATCTAGTGTTTGTGTGAATATATGATCATGTTCTACAACAATTTGAGGTCATTTTCCATAGAAATCTTTGTTTTTTTGATGCTCTTTTAACTGTTATAGCGCCAGCTATGGTCCGATCTCCATGATCTTTGCATGCTTGTTAAGAGTCATCTGCTAAATGTTTTCACCAAGTTTCATAAAGTTTTGAGTTATCCATTTAGGTTTTATAGGCTTTTGAGTATATTTGGCCAAGCCCCTTTTAAAAAATGACCCTGTTACAAGCTAACCAAAGGACAAATTTCAACATGTTTGTGATAATTATTGATCTAGAGAGTCCAGAGAATATTATCTGCAGTGGTTTGGTTCCGATCGGCCCCAAAAAAAAAATACCTAGGACTAGTTCGAAAAAGTAGGTTTTTAACATATTCTGTGAATAATTATTGAACGATTTTATTGACAGCAATGGTTCTTGAGGCAAAGTTGTGCATTATGAGGAGATCTATCAAATGATATGCATATTGTGTTGATATGTGAAACACCACGTGATTACAGAGCCATAAAACTCGTTAGCGCCAACTAGTGGCCGATTTCTTTCAAAATTCTTACAGACCTTAAGGTCCATGAGTCGAACATGCCCACCGAGTTTTGTTCCGATTGACCTCCGTTAACCCCTTCAAATAGGTGCTTCAAAATTTGTTTGGCCAATGGCGGCCATGGTTTTTTAGATATTGCGAATGTCCTCAATGATACTTGTGCCCCTTCAGACAAAGACAATGCATACCAATTTTCAAGTCGATCGGACCAACGGTTGACTAGTTATAGCCATTTATGTGTTTTTTGTGTCTTTATAGCGCCCCCAAGTGGCAGAGGTGCGTAATTTTTTTTTATTTTAACCAAAGATTGAGCTTATACACATGTGTAACCAAGTTGATGAAGATATCTCATTCCATTCAAGAGTTATAGCTAAAATAACATTTTGGCTAACGTTAAGCATAGACGCTTTTGGCATACTCTGTTTCGCGCTAAAATCAAAAATTTCAACTTTGTTTTGGATAATTATTGATACATAGAGTGTCCAGAGAATATTTCTGCAGTGGTTTGGTTCCGATCTAAAAGGTGAAAAACCTAGGACTAGTTCGCAAAAGTAAGTTTCAGATATAACACAATTTTGCGGAAAAACCGTGCGTCGTAGAGCAAAAATTTCGGACTATCCCTTTTGTTCGGGACTGACCCAAGGATTACAACGATGTAAAGTTTTTGAGTCTAAGGTCAAACGGTTTACGAATGCGGGCCAAAAATGTCTGGAAATTTTTGTTTTTTTTGCGGGCTGTAGCGCCCCCGTTAGGCCGATGGGGGGTCGAGACACTTGATAGGTTGTCTCCCCAAATTGAGCTCTACAATCTGGTACCCAAATTTCAAGTCTCTAGGCCTTACGGTTTGGTCTGCAACGATCAGCTTTTTAGGGAGAAAAAAAAAAATTTCAATAGGGTTTCATCTCATCGTGCTTGATAAATAATTAATAATATTACAAGAGGGCTGCAGCAGCTTCGTTGCTTGCAGCCTTAAAGGGGTTCAAGCAGCATTTACCGTGGTTCCAGCTCTTTAAGACCTTTGGGGTGGTCTCGGCCAACCTGGAGTGTATGGCTGACAAACTTTGTATCCTCAAATGAGATTTTACAAATGTTTCGAGAACACAGTGGTTTTATCCTGCGTTGCACACCTGAATCCATAAAAACCTTTGAACCGTGGACTCTTGTTTAAGGTAGTTGAATGAGCCCATTAGTGGTCTTCCGCTCGTGCATCTAGTGGTAAAAAAAATGGCTAATTTTTCTCATACAACACGTGTTTTTTAAAATGTATAACATTCGATTTAAATTGTTTGTCCCAATCCACCTCTTTAAATTAGTTGCAAGCTTTCGCTGCAGAATGACAACATAGTGCATTATTTTACACAGTGTGTTTTTTTTTTTTTTTTTTTTTTTTTTTTTTTTCTTCATTTGTGGGCTGTCTGTTTGTATTAATAGGCTTGGTTGGGTTACACTATGTAACGGACATATTAATCAAAATTACGTTTTAATAATTGTCCAAAGTAATTCGGCCAACTGTTTGTTTTTTTTTGATCAATTAGTTGACGCTAGAGATTCGAGAGAATTGTACTTCGGGTTTATTGAGTTTTCAGCTACACCATTGGACTAGTTTTTGCAAAAGTAGCTTTTTTAATAAATCTTGAATATTTCCTTAACAGTTTTATTGACAAACATTGGTCCAAAAGTTTTTCAGAATGACGGTTGCTCTATCCAATGACATGAAGATCTAGTGTTTGTGGTGAATATATACATTTTCAACAATTTGAAGCTATTTACCTATAAATCTGGAGTTTTTGAAGGCCTTTTGTACCTGTTTTTAGCACCACCGTATTAGCCGATCTCTATGAAACTTTGCAAATTGTTAAGAGTCATCTGCACAATGTTTGCATCAGTTTCGTAAAGTTTTGGTTTTGCGTTTAGGGTTTTTATAGTGATTTATTGGGTATTTTGACCACCCCGCTTTTCCTAAATTAACCTGTTATTAGCTAACCCAGGACAAAATTTAACTTTTTTTGATATTATGATCTAAAAAGGTCCAGAGAATTGTTCTGTAGTAGTTTGATCGCGATTAATGGACAACCTAGGAGTAGTTCGCAAAAGTATGTTTTTAACATATTTGTGA
>NC_056573.1:300194-305885 GCF_018340385.1 Cyprinus carpio | reverse complement strand
TTGAAAGCATACGCAGAACTGACAGTCTTCAATATGACTTGAGGGTCTGGTTTTATCTAGAACTCTCCAGAATCCCTCATTGGGATTTGCATCTCTCGGATCAGAGGTTTAAACGCGTTGGTACCTAATGCTAAGCTGGTCCACCTGTCCACGTCACAATAAGGACTGGGACACACTACAACTAAAATCCATACACTCACGTGTTTCAAATGACACGCACCCTTCAGGACACTATTCTGCTTCCCACCGCACCCAACAAGGACAATGTCTGACGGGGGAAAACAAACTCCTGATCCAGGACTCCAGCTTCTCTCAGCTGAGGTACCACAATTGGCACTCAAAGTAGTCCCCATGAGAGCCAACTGTCGCAGTGCATCCACTTAAGCAACAAACTTTGTCCTGTACCAAAACACTGGTATAAAATAGACTTTCAATTCTGCATGATTGACTGAATAGTATATTTGAAAAATCACAGTTTTATCTTTGCCTACCTGCTCACAATGAAATGAATAAACCGATGTCAACATCAGCGTGTCAAGGAGGAAAGGCTTTCATTTTTTGGCCCCCACATTGCCCTCACCCCCAATGGAGGCTCCCTAGTTGGCCCTGAGGCGCATCAAACTCCCTTGTGCAGCCACATTTTTCACTGGGCACGATTTTTCTCACATTAAAGCGTCATATGACCAGAAGAAAAAACACTTAAAAGCAGGAGATGTGATACCATCTTGCAGGTGAGCAGTATTATGCTGTGATCTTTGCTGGTGCAAAATCTACATTCACGAGGGCGCTGTTTGTATGGAATTCTTGGGCAAACCCACCACGGCACAGATTGTGCATTGCACACAAGAGCCTTTTCCAACATGGTCCAGGACTGTGGTCTAAAGTGCTATTAATCGGATTGCCGTTGTGGCTGTTTCTGCACACGATGAGGAGCAGGAGAAATTGGATCATCAATGGCTGCCCCAGAACCTTGACTGTTTGTTTGACATGCAACTCGCTTTGTCACTATTCCCCTGTTTCCATAAGCATCTCAATAACTCATCCAATCTCTCTGGACCTCGAAAGCTGTCCACGACTGTGCAGGTTTGCTTTTGAACACAAAAGACAGGTTCCTTATCAGGCCAATGTCGTATAAACATTACAGCCAGTTTCTCTTGTCTTCGATTTTCCAAGGTATCTGCCTTCCTCGGTAAGGCTTTGGCTCAGCCACCTCAGCTGCTTTGTTCAAGCCTTATCCAAATAATCCATGAGAGCTCTCAGTGCCTGGAGTAAGGTTTCAATCACGGGAGTAGGAAATCGGCTAAAGGCCAAATCCTGTGGCTACGGAAGCACTAAATGAGGTGTCTCAATACCTGTGACACGCAGCTCTACAGTTGGAGTAAGTATGCACATGTTGCCCAGCCAGACCTTTGATGATGTCTCTTGCCCTGGGCCCCCATTTCTTGGGTTCATGTATTTCTTCAACCCTTGCGGAATTCTACCACTTATTTTTTGTATAAGTACACTCGCGCCGTGTTCTTCCCACGCCTATCATGGAACACTTATCTGTACCAGTCTCCACGATTAATAAGGAGTGCGTTATCTCAGACTTCAGTACTAAAATTTTAACTTGGAAGCATCGGATAATGTTGCATTCGGCATCTTGAGTGTCAGACAATGTTAGTGTTTGGTCTCCAAAACAACCACGGGGGGATAGGTCAGGACTTGAAAAATGTCTAGCTCTGGCAATAAACTGGTCCCCTGATAGCTGTCATTCACCGTTTCAGACCACAATTTGTCTGATGAGGTTACTCATGTCATTGGAGAGTTCCTGATTCATGTTTGGTACAGAACTCAGGGCTACCAGGTTTGTGTTATTGGACTGCATCTTATGGTCAAGTCTAGGCATCTGACAAATCTCAGCATTTCCACCCCTCCCAGGTGACTTGCAATACTTCAGGACCCATGAACCTGAAAACCCGGTCAGGTGTGGTTAGTAGCGCACCAGCCTTTCCTCTATACCGAGCCATTCATGTTTTGGTTCACATTGAAACCTTTCCTCCTTGTCAATCTGTCATAACGAATTCCCTCAATTTTCATAAACACAAAAAAAATGTTGATCCGAAAAACAAAGTCCGTTAGAGAATCAAATGTCCATATTTTTTGTTTTTTTTTTTTTAGAAAGAATTTGTTCCGTTGGAAATGAAAAAGAATCAGAGTCAAACTCAGTCACTGATGAACCGCTTCCTGTTTGCGAAGATCAACGACGATGTCACCACAGGTTTCCAGGAAAGAGCGGTCACACTTACAGCATCCCAGGCGGTCAGCTACCAGCAAACCAAACGACGGGTCACAGAAGCAACCATTTATGTAGTTGGTTTTTCTTCTGGCGTTGTGTGTTTTGATAATAAAAGAGGACCTCACACCATGATGCGGTTGTCACGTGGTTTACTTTTCGGCTTCTAAGTTTCTTTGTAATGCAAAGTATATGACAGACCACCATCAGGTTAGTAAACAGGGAGAATTACTCATGGTCTAGCAGTGCCCTGATTCCACGAAGCTGACATGCCGCGAAGTCGAAAACGAGAGACCATTATAACGTACCAATAACAATCGCATGAAAAACAAATACACAATAATAATATACGGAGGAGGAAAAATAAACGCAGGAAAATGAACCCCAGTACTATACATGATCCATTTACATACCTGTATCAAAGTATAAACCAGACATCCATTCAGGTAGTACAACAGGGAGAATATCAGGTCTAGCAGTGCCTGTCAGATCATTGCATACTGGTACAATGTACATTTATATAACAGCAAATACATTCAAAACCTCTCATGGATCATTAAAGTTATAAACAGGTACAACTTCAAAGCAATCATAAAACTGTAGGTAAGGCGCATAACGATAAAAATTGTCACTGAAACCCGTTTTACCAAAGCATGCATCGTTATGTAATGACATTCCACAGCATACTGCACGTGAATGGCAACCATTAACATGCAATTCACGCGTTCGATGCTAACATACTCTTACACACGTTCTATGACCTAACTAAGTGGATTACTAATCCTTAATAACAGAAAAGGGTCAACAAACACCACAATTTGTTGTCGAAAATCCCCGTAACCCACGCAAGTAATTGAATCATATTTGAACACTTTTGTTCGAGAGGAGCTGATTAAAAACATACCTGCTCATCGCAAGTGACATCCCGCGAAAGAGAGGAGAGGGACCCCGAAATTACATCAGCTTCGATCCCTCGTGCTTACAGACGACGTAAACTCACGTAACAGTTCTTCCGTAAACATTTTATAATAGATTAACAATGTCATAAGAAAGCGAGAAAACCAAACTAATAACAAAGAAATACCCAATTATATATGTAAAACCATAGAAAATAAGTGACAATATATTGTGCTTGCGATCACATGACTCTTCATCACTGTGCACTTTTCTCCCTAATACAAATTTCAAATAAAGGCCTCTCCTGCGTTAGTGCCATTAGTTAATAATAATTTCAATAATCTAGTGTAACAACATTACACTTGCCACACATGTAACCATGGTTCCCAGAGAGGTAATGATACGCTGCGTCCCCTTGCCATGCCTACTGCCTGCCTGTTTATGTCTCCTTCAGACAACTAATTTGGTGACATATTCAGTTGGTGCCCTTTTATGCTTCTGGGCATCCGCCCATGACATCACTGGCCACATGGACCAATAGGATTGGCGTTTTTTCACACATGCTTCAGACACCAGTCAAGCTGGCAGCATTCCCCATTGTGTCTGATTGAGGATGCAGCGTCTCCTTCCCTCTCAGGGAACCATGGTTATATGCATAACCCAAGATGTCTTCAGCTTGTTAGTCAATTCAAGGGTTGTTTTGGTTTTTACATTCAAACTGCATTCCTGAAATTCTTTCAGGAAGCAATGGATCATTTGTGTAAAACAGAAGTTGAAGAGGGATCTTCAAAAGATGTGAAGCAGGTAGATCACTCAAAACACATACTTTTTAATTTTTAATTTAAACTTTTATTTTTCTTTTTTTTTTTCTCAAGCGGTATTCACTTGAAAGCATGTTTGTGCATTATATTTTTTACATTTAATCGAATTGCATGGATTGTCATTTTTCCATCATGGTCTTTTCTTATTTTTATACCAGTCTTGTAATGTAAAAAAGGACAACAAACAGTGAGCTCTTCCAGGCAGTCACTAATTTAATAAACGTCACATAAATCATGAACATGGATATCTTATAAGGCGCTGCATTAACTAGATGCGCATAGCCTATATATTATATTACGGGAGCAACGGGGCACGTATTCGTACCAAACCATTTCGGTATGGGTCTTTCGGTTCGCCTACGCATGTGTACCGAAGGTTTTTTTTTTTTCTTCTTCTTCTCAGGAAATTCAAATAATAATTGTCGGTTTGACAGTCTTTGTGGCATGACAAATCGCTGTATAAATGCCTCTTGAGAGCCACTCCTGGGACGGTTCAGAAAGCTGCTGGATAATCTCACAAGCATTGACTCCAGCGGCACAGATCGGCTCCAGTGTCTGAGCCGTCCCGCAGACTTGTGCAGAGCGGAGCGCGAGAGAACGCGATCATTGCTTCCTCTGTACTACAAGTTTTAAAGCGAATAAACATGACTGAACATCTCATGCCTCATGTAATTGTTCAATCAGTGTTTCAACGGCGGAAAGACATCAACAATGCAGCGTGGATATAAAATGTCACGTAGCATTTCATGTAGCCTACCTCAGCAAGTCATTATTGTCTACAGCTTGTTAGTTCACCAGAGAAATGAACCCTAGAGAGGAGCATTTCGCGAAATTTTACACAATATACTGATGTTTTACTAAACCTGTTAGTCTTAATTAATTAATATAGAGTATGTTTAAATTTATGAAACCTGCTATGACAGCCATTTGTGTAATTTGAATAGCCTAAGAGAGGATTAAGGGCGGGTTGTGTTCAAAAATTTGATTGATGAGGGTCATAAAAGACATCTGTTTTGTACACCTGTTTGGACCCCCCACCCCTCCCTGTGCAGCCCCCGTGTGTGACCTTTTTATGAACCTAAATGGAATTTGGCGGGGAGGGAAAAGTGTTTTTGTGTGTGGGGGCCATTGAAACTGTTCAAAACTATGTGCTTTAAACTTTAAAATGTGAAAATGTGAAAATGGTATAAGGGAAGTTTTTATTAAGGTTTTACATACACAATGCATTTCAAGAAAAAAAGGTTATAAACATAGACGAATTAGAAACAGTGTAATGGATCGTTTTTTGTCCCCGGAAAAAGAGTAAAAAAAGGTTCAAGGTATTTAAGAGTTGTCAAAACAATTTAAAAAGGTGTTAAAGTTGTTACAAATTAAATAAAAAAGAAAACTAGGTTACTGATTATCTATCTATCTAAAATAAACCAACACGTGAGTCAAAGTTTGTAACATTACAATTTAAAAAGATGTTAGAGTTTGTTAGGAGTTAGAAAAGAAAACTAGATTAGTGGTTATTTATCTAAAACAACCAAACAAAAAAGCATCAGATACGTGCGTTAAACAATATGTGAGAGTCAAAGCATGTAACATTACAATTTAAAAACTATTTAGAGTTTGTTACCAGTTAGAAAAGAAAACTAGGTTACAGGTTATTTATCTAAAACAAACAAACAAAAAAGCATCAGATACGTGCGTTAACAA